>NC_056735.1:981424082-981669082 GCF_019279795.1 Protopterus annectens | reverse complement strand
AATTAAGAGGAAATCAGCTCTCGGTACTTAAATTAATAAGCACTAACCAGGCATGTCTAAGGGTCAGCTCCTGGTGTTTTTCTCCTGTTCACCTGATGAATCTGGGCATCTTGATGTTACTTATATACTACACCCCTCCCCTAATTACCACTAATTAACATGATTAATTTCATTACTATATACTAAAGTTAAAGTTATATGCTAAAATTATGTTGTTTGTCTTTCGGCTTTTCCTGGTAAGGGGTCGCCACAGCGGAACTCCGGTTCGCTAATGATTGGCAGTAGATTTTTATGAAACACCGAGGTGCCAGCTCAACGCTCAACCTTCAACGAAGGCATGCCCATTTATGCATGCATGTCTTTCGTACGCTACCCAACTGCGGAGAGGACATGCAGACTCCACACAGAAGGCACTCCCAAGCCCAGCCGAGAATCGAACAGGAGAACCTCTTGCTGTGAGCTAACAACGCTACCACTGTACCACCGCGGCATACTATATGCTAAAATTATACTGTTCACTAAATACATATGCTACATAAAAATTCATTCACGATTTATGTTACTGCTCCTCTAGTATCCAAATATACTTGTTTAATCACTATAAATTTGTTTAAAACACATGTTAAAACAACTTCATACCATAAAACATTTCTTATTACATAAATAGTAAAAATAGATGTATATAACTATGTATAACAATATGTATGAAGATACGTATGTAGAAATAAAAATACACGTATAAAAATATTACTGTACTATGAAATTTATAAAACATGTAAATAAATAAATCTGTAACCATTACTTTAGGCTACCTCAACAAGTTTTTCAGTTTGAGGATGCAGGTGATAGAATAAACTTCATTTAACCCAGGTGGCAGACATGCCCTAGTTCGTAACTGCCAGCATAATTCCAATTTTTCAAGCATTAATATAAGTAACATCAATTGTTACGTGTTATTGCCTGAAAAAGTCTCTTCATAGCAAGAGATGAAAAGCACTTTGCATTACTGGATTATCGTTGTATTAAAGTCCTTCATTACGCTGTCCTTGTGCCTCTGTGTGCTTTTTGGATTCTACAGTTTGACTACTTTCCTGGTTTGTCTTTAGCTGCCTGATGGGTGCCAGGATCTGCCATATAACACATGCACTCAGGTCACTCCACAACAAGTACAAGTATGACTCCGTCATTGTCCATGTTGGAGTGAATGACCTGAGATGTACCTCCCTGGATTACATGAAAAGAGACATGGAGGAGCTCTCTGACCATGTCGCCCAGGCAGGTATGACACTAGCCCTGAGTAGCATTCTGGCATTGCCCAGAATGATACCACAGTACAAGGACAAAATGATTGACTTCAACAATTAGCTAAGATTCTGGTGTCATTCCAAGGGGATCCAATATCTGTCTGCCTGGGACGACATGATCGACAGGCCACGATGCTTTGCCAGAGATGGTCTGCACCTGTCACCACTGGGATTCTGAATACTGGCTAAGGCTCTTGCTGCCCTTATAGTGCCTTTTTTAGGCAAGGCTCAAACATCAAATGCACCACCATAGGAGACATAAACAAGCGAAATCTAAGGGTAATGCTACTCAATGCTAGAAGTCTAAACCTCAAAATGCACACACTCGAGGTTCTGCTTAAGATGAAGAACATCGACAGCTGTGCAGTAACAGAGACCTGGTTTAAGGCTCCAGAGAGCACCCCTGCATTACCAGGCTACAATTCTTATCACACCTTTCGGCTAGCCAACCCGGACCGAAATACTAAAGAAGAAGGCGTGTCCATATTCATAAAGGATATCCACACCTCCAGGCTAGTTGCTCGATATAATGCCTCCAAAATTATCCAAGTACAATTAACACTAGGCAAGACTGCAGTTCAGGTTGTAGCATGTTACAGATCCCCTGCCATGCCCCAGGACTTCCACTACATGTTTCTCGATAAACTGGACAATATTAAGATACAGCCCAGTACCCTAATTTTGGGAGATTTTAAATACCCCTCCATCAACTGGGAAAACTACTCATGTACTAACTGATTTGCCCAATGTTTTCTGGAATTCATCAATTCCACCGCACTGGACCAGCTTGTCCATACCCTACCAGGCAACATCCTAGACCTGGTCATTACCAATATGGGTAATAGATGCTCCATGCCAGAGGTCAACTCCTCGCTGGTCAGGTCCGACCACAAGCTAATCACCCTAGACATCTATAGCCCACCCCCCCTCCCCATTAAGGAAATCACTGTAAAAGACTTCTCCAAAGCCAGCTTCATGCTTCTTAAGTCAGAAGTGGCAAACTTCATTACATCCACACAGATGGACAATAGTGGCATAACTGCTGAATCATATACAACTGCACTGTATAAGCACATACACGAGTGCATGGACCGTGCCATCCTCAACAGAACCAAGACACTATCCTCCAGAAAAAGGAAGCCAATCTGGGGGTCCCCTGCCATAAACAAGCTCTACAACAGAAGGAAGAAACTTTTGCAGAAAAGAGTAAAATCCCTTGACTGCAGGAATTCCCTGGTCAGCCTCAGCAAGAAGTTGAGATCCCTCATAAAATCCTCCAAAGCTAGTTATGAAAATAAAATCACCTCAGCTTCTAAAGGCAACCACAAAGCCTTCTACAGCTATGTCAAGAATCTCAATGGCAACACTCAGATCTGCTCTGAACTACAGCACAATGGCACTACATTTACCGAACCAACTGATATTGCCAACATCCTGGCAGACAGGTTCAGTGCTAACTTCACCCCCCTCACCCCCGAAAAGGGCCCTCCCCCATACCAGATGATTGCAAAGCCCCTGAAATCACGGCCACACAAGTGAAGACTGCACTCTCCAATGCCAAGAACACAGCATCTATGGTACCGGACAACATCCCAGGCTGTGTTCTGCATGAACTACAGAACGAACTGGCACCCCCACTTAAGTACCATTTTCAACCATAGCCTCACTTCAGGCTTTGTGACTAAGGAGTGGCACACAGTGACAGTTATCCCACTCCACAAAGGGTGTGCCACCACAGACCCCGGGAACTACCGCCCCATTAGCCTGACGAGCCTGGTCTGCAAGGCCATGGAATGCCTCATCCTAGAACTTATAAACAAAGACATAGGTAACCTCCAAACTCTGGACTCCACTCAGTTTGGGTTTGTAAAGGGTAGTTCATGTCTCCTAAACCTGATTGACTTCTTCGAAGCAGTCACTAGAGCCGCAGATGAGGGTAAGGTAGTGCACACAGCCTATCTTGACCTCGCCAAGACTTTTGACACCATCCCCCACTCTGGTATTATAGATAAACTCACTGGACTAGGTATAAATCCTTATGTCACAAGACGGGTGGCCAACTGGCTCACTGACAGAACATACACAGTGAAAGTAGCCAACTCCAAATCAGACGTCAGACCAGTGACAAGTGGAGTACCACAGGGTTCGGTCCTGGGTCCTCTCCTGTTCCGTATCTACTTCTCTGAAGTCCAGGCTAATACAGCTGGTCTCTGCCTAATGAAATTCGCAGATGACTGCAAACTAGGAGCCATAATCAATTCACCTAAGGATGTGGACATTCTACAAAGAGGCATCACTGAGACTGATGCTTAGTGTCAAAGTCATGGCCTAAAGCTCAGTGCCAAGAAAGTGCATTGTCATCCCCTCTGGCAAAAATACTGTACCCATGAACTACCACATAAAGTATGATAAGAGACCTTGGGCACAGGTGGATAGTAGTCTCTCCTTTGATAATCACGTTGCCACAATAGTCAGGAAATCCTTCTATGTGGCACACCTCATCACAAAGGACTTCTCCTCCAGAAAAAGAGAGGTCGTCGTTCCTCTCTACTCATCCCTTATTAGACCCATCATAGAGTACAACACCCTGTTTGGTGCGTACCTTGCAAGACATCTGCAACAGCCGGAAAGGCCACAGAAATACCTCACTAAGAGGATTACCGGCCTCAAACAGATGCCATACACCGACTGTCTCAAAAAAATCCAGCTCTACTTGTCGCATATCGCAAAGCCATGTCTAACCCAGACCTGATGGACATGCTACACTTAATGAAATTCCAATCTCTCTGAGCCACATGCTCCAGGGACCTAAACCTTGTCACCACAATAAACAGAACTTGCTGGAGGGATAGATTACTGTCCCAGAGACTTCTCCTGCTCTGGAATACGCTGCCCATTCATGTCAAGCAAAGTTCCTCATTAGCCCTCTTTAAGAGAAATCTTGACAATTGGATGGGTAATAGGAAATTCACCCCGGGAATCACTGCTGTGGTTCTGCTCGACTGGGGCACAGGGAAATAATTTTCTTGGGTGGCGAAAACCAAGGAACTCGTTTGGCTAGGCTTGTATAGACCCTAGGGCCAATAGCCTAGTACTTACCTATGAACCTATGAACCTATGGATAGTCAGTTTGAAATTGCAATTATGTTGTACTTCTATGTACAAAGGTAATAGAACTGCTGTCACTGTAAAAAGGGAATGTTGATAAGTTTGTTGTGCCCAAATGAACTCAGAACATTCAGGCTGCAAAACTGTAACGGATGAAAAAAACTCAATAAATATGCTATACAACTGTAATAACACACTGAAAATTCTGACAGTCCAAACACGATTTCATTTTTTATAAAATACCACAGAATTGTGGTTTTAGCTCCTTTTTACTACAGATTAAGCTGCATCTGATAAGGTACAGTCCTTCTAACTGAGAGGAAATTAGATAAATTGTCTTGAAATAAAAGTTGTGTTGGTTACTTTTAATGTGAAGTATTTCAAAGTTCAAAAATAGCCCCCCCCCCAAACTAACTACTCCATTCAGAATGGGTACATCTCCAGTGTTAAGAGTACCATCATAAGAATGAAAAGTTGCCCATAACAATATGTACCTGGTTAATTCAAATACACCCACTGTCACATGAAATCCAGATTCACAATCATTTCCCTGTGATCAAGTGACCATTAATGAATTCCTTTAACACAGAGAAGTCATATGAAATTTTCCCTGTGATGTATTACAGGTGATTAACACAAACACAGACAGAAACAGCAGACAGACCACACACACACACACACACACACACACACACACACACACACACACACACACACACACGCGCGCGCGCACACACACACACACACACACACACACACACACACACACACACACACACACACACACACACACAGAGCTTCTGGCAGTTCAGATCTGTGATCTCTGATCATTTGACTGTGACTGTTAAACTTGTCAATGGTTACTTTCATACATTCTCTACAAAAGTTGTTTCTTACAACTTCTTAACCGTTTATTGAGTACTGTATAGTTATTGTTTTAGTAACACTGACTAAACGTGATTTATATAAATTAAGTATACCTTTATGTCATAATGTTTTGTTTTGCTGCTGAACTATCTGCCATCATCAGCTGTATCTCACCTTCACTTCAGCAGCATGATTGATTCCATGCACTGAGCCCATGTGTGGAACTTCATCTTCCACATTATTAATATGTTATTATTTACATTCTGAGTGCAGTACACTTTGGAGAGAGAGTTGTCACTGACAAACGTGAAACCTGTCTCATTCTTCCTCCAGGAGGATGAAAGATTGGACTACCCACTAATTACTAACATGAGTGTATTGTGACCTCACTCAAATGTGGAGTGAGCAGCAGCACTTCAGCAACTTCTGCTATGAGCTGTCAAACCACTGCGGCTCAAGCTTGGATGAACCAAGCAACTGTAAGCTGAGAAGGAAAGCTAGTTAGTAGTGAAGCCATCAATAACTATTTTCATTTTTTTATTAAAACATTAGAGTGTAGTACTTTTGAATATCATGGAAATAAAGATAATGACACCATTAGAAGGGCAGGAGCTTCCAGTAGGAGATATTGCTGTTTTCTTCATAAGATGTGTGGTAATCAATCACAGTACAGCAGTATAGCTAAGGTGGGTAAAAGGGGGCAGCCACCATGGGCGCAAAGTGTTAGGGACATGATTGGCAGATCCCAATAATTTTTCAGAGCATACCAGCATTTGAAATGAATGCCATTATTGTACCTGAAGAGAGTACCAAATTGGTGAAGTGTTCCATGTGAGACGTAAACTGCAAAAGCTGTTTGCTATAGACTTAAAGATAAGCGGTATAGCAGAGCAAGAGAAGGCACTGGGTGCAAAAGTAGATAGCTACACCGCTGTCAAGGTACATACAAAGGTAGCACCACTGGAGATTACTTCAGTTGTCAATAATATGGAACATATTTTCAGTGTATTAGGGGATGAAGTGCACATTGCACAGGCTTAAAAATCACAAATCACACTTTTTATACTTGGGAGCAACATTTAAAGGTGCTTGGGAAAAGCTGTTGTAAGAAGGACCAGGTAGCAGAATGGAAAGGAAAAATACCAAAAAGAAGAATTTGAAAACGTAGTGGGGAAAGTAATAAGACATTTAGTAAATATGTAGAGAGGAAGGATCGAGGTGTGACACTAACAGCTATGTTATCTACAACAAGAGAGGAGGAGCTGATTGCAAAACATGCGACAGCTAAGTTGCAGAGCTGAATATTATTATGGTTGGAAATGCAGGTGAGGATGCATAAGGAACAGAAGTTTGAATGATGTAAGGTAAGGGGAAGTATGTGATGGCCTATTACAGATACTGAAACATTTCGTCTAACGAGTACATGACGAGCTCACTGCTTACCTCAAGTATCCCAGCTGTTGACAGGCTTGCTTCCCACTGTTATCATTCCACTGGTCACTGCACACAGGCTTCCAGGCCTTATCCTCAGCTGAGTATATCTGTAACAGGAAGTTACTGCCATGTAGTCGAACTGCAAAGGATCAATCGTAGATGTCAACAGTGCATTAGATTAAGCCCATAGTATCTCTGTACTGGATGAATTAAAGAATAAATGAATGGAAGATTACATGTCAATCTGTCAAGACAGATGAACAGTTGTGCTAATAAGATGCCAAGCTTGGGGTACCACCCTGTTCACTGTTTTAACTGCTCCTTCAAAATTTTCCCTTTATTCTGTGCTCTCACAAAGGTAAATCTCTTCTACTCAAAACTGGGCACTTAATGAAAAAGGCCAGTAGACAGCCTCTCACTTATTTTGGAGGGGTTTTTTTGCTGTATTTAAAAGAACTTGGGAAACCTGCCATGCCAGTATATTCTATAAAATTGTTTGACATTAAAAAATTATGTTCCTTTTCTTAGCAGAATATACTTCACCAAGTTGTTGAATACTTGTTCTTACACAATGCACAGTATAGGTTTATAACAGAGCAATTTATTTTGCTATTTACTGTACCTACAAGCATTTGTTATATGTACGTGGGTACAAATTACAATAACAAGACAAGGGCATTGTTGACTGTCATTATGAGTGGGTAAACAAGATTACAATTCAGGAAATACAAACCAGCAAGACAGCCATGAAAGCTTGCTACCCAATATATATATATATATATATATATATATATATATATATAGATATATATGGATCACCTTCAGATGCCCGAAATCCCGACAACGCAAAACACCGAATATCATTACACCAACACACTACACGTAAACAACACAGTACACTACATAACATATCCACTATCCCTAACCCAAACCCTAACCCTAAGGTCCGACACTACCGCACACTTACCCTACCTGCACCCTAACCCTAACTCACTTACCCACCCCAACCCCAAGATCCGACACTACCGCACACTCACCCTACCTGCACCCTAACCCTAACTCACTTACCCACCCCAACCCCAAGATCCGACACTACCGCACACTCACCCTACCTGCACCCTAACCCTAACTCACTTAACCCACCCCTAAACCCACAGTCCCTCACTATCGCACACACCCTACCTGCACCCTAACCCTAACTCACTTAACCCACCCCTAAACCCACAGTCCCTCACTATCGCACACTTACCTGTCCGCTCCCCAACACTAAATCCCTCACTCTATCGCACACTTACCGAGTCCGTCGGGTTCTCACCTTGTCGGTCATCTGCGTTGTCGGTGTTTTCGACCCGTCGGATTCCGTGTTGGCGAAACGTGATTTCGGGCATCTGAAGGTGACCCATATATATATATATATATATATATATATATATATATATATATATATATAAACACATTTACATTTTGTAAGTTCCAGATTAACTTGTAAACAGAATATAGCTTTATTTATATTCTTTTACATTATGCTTTTGCAGTGTATTATAAGTATTTCTCAAAGTCTGTTTCATTTACAATACAGTTTGTTTACTTTAGTTTATTACCTTTTTTTATAATGGAAAGCTCTCATTTGAATTCAAAATTTTCTATGACAAAAGTTATAAACCAGAACTCTCTGGTTCTGCAACTTCATCATTATTTTAGAACATCTACTAAAAGAGAAGGGCATGGTCGTGTATTAAGACTGGTTTGGAAACTATGTTTTTCTACACCTTTACCCCTATTTCTCCCTTTTTCACCTTCTTCAAGAAATCTTGTCATTGTATATTATTAACTAGCTCAGAGATTATTGCAGTCTTGATGCTTTTGTGTCCTTCTGAGTTATTATAAAGGTGCTTTGCAATATTTCTGTCAATATTAAGACAGCAACAAAAATTATAAATGAAACTGAATTGAGTGGCTTAAATGAGAAAAGATGGTATGAATACTCCATATCATACAATAAAGGTACATAGATAGATAAAAAGGTAAAAAAAGTCTTTCCTGCTTTATAATGCTCTTTTGTGCAAATAGCATTAACTGCTCATTATGTATTATTTGTGTAGCCCTCCTATAGGCCGGGAGAGCCCTGTAATCATCCTGAATGGAATACAAATGGCACCAAACTGGCTTTCAGTTCTGAATGGGGAGATGATATTGTGTAGCACATTATAACCATTGTAGACCTAGTTTGTGTTTCAAAAATTGTAATGAATCCGTGACAGATGGGTGGATAGAGTGATGAGGTAGGGGGATGGGGCATCACTATGAGATGCAAATGTCTCTGACATTGTGGACTTCCAGCTCTTCTCTGAAAAGCCTTTCTCCAGGTGAGTTTACATTTCAGAAAGCTCTTACAAGTTTTTTTTTTTTTTACAGTTGTAATAATGTTACCTATACATGCCATAATTAGCTTTTAACCACAGTACAAGTATATATACAGCACATCAAAACATTTCTGATATATCAGACAGGCACTAGGCCACAAGAGGTTCACTGGTTCATAGATTCTTACTAGACCTATGGACAAGTAGCCATTCAAAGAACTCAAGCACAGCACCCAATACTGGAGGGTGATTAACAATGTCCACCATTAAGTATATTTTCCCCACATATACCAAGTGAAAATTTACTATCACCCCTCCAGCCCTCTGGATGACCTCTGTATTCTAAAACAGGGGATTCACTGGGATAGGTACCTGTCATGCCATCTCATGTTGTTGATGTAGCTGCATATATTTAGGTCTCTAGATTAGGTGTTTGCTTTACCACTGGTTCTAGTCAGGTGAAGGAATTCAAAGAGTGATGGGTCATTCACAATACAAAAGGGCTAAGCATATGGTCCTACAGCATGCATTCAGCAACCTTCTGAGGAGTCTGTTTATCTCACTCAGTAAAACTGAATGAATGGAAATGGAGTCAAACTCTGAAATAATTCATATGAAGATGAATGCCTTTATTGTGTCAGAGAGAAAACTGCAAGGTACTAGACCATCAACCAGATGATTGATGGTACACACCAAATGGTTAGGAGGATATATGTAACCTGATTACACTTCAGTTTAGTATGATGCAGTCATTAATTACATTTTAGACAGAAAGGGGGCCTTACAGAGAAGGTAGAGGGAATGGAAACTAGATTGCACCCTAAAACTCCTCAGAATATAGAGAATTCTGAAAATGACTTTCTATCTCCAGAACTTTTTTGACATTTGTTATTTCAGGTACTTGAGGTGCCAGAGGCTGAACCTATGAAGGTGGAACCTACAGATCATGTGTGTCTCACCAAACCTCAGAAGTGTTTCCTCTTGCTCAAGTATTGTTAAGATGCTGCATGACGTGGACAGAGAATTCTCAGATGGGTTTGGAAGTCTAAAGAGCCAAATGCAAACAAAAAACACTTAGGTTCATAGGCTGGTACTAAGCAAACTGCCATTGTGAGCCATTTTAAGCCTAGCCAATTATCCCTTGTGAGACTTGAGCCCTGCACCTTGTGTTTGTAAGGCAAACACCTTAACCATTAGGTCACCCTCCCACCCTTTACGTGGATCAGGACTTTTCAGATTCTCTGCACCAGAAGTGTAGGAGAGTAAAGCATGTCCTGAATCTATGAAAAGAAAGGAGATACAAAGTCAAGTTACGTTTCCCTCCTGGATTAATTTATTTAAACAGCTAAAACAAACAGAATAAATGCACAATGGATAGTAGACCTTAAAGAGAATATTAATGTAATGCATCCGGTGTGGCGAAGATTCCTTGGCCTGATTAATTTTTACATTATTAAAAACAACCGAGTTGTGTTTATGTTGAGATAATTAACTTTTTCAGATACAACCAAGAGGCAAAGTCTGGTCCAGCTGATTGCTGAGAAGGACTCAGCCTGAGGGTAGGTCCCTTCTAAATATTTTTGTAAATGAGGGCTTGACTAGAACCCTGAAAGGACCTGTGTCTGATCTGGACATGTCACACATTTAGATGGAAATGAACCAAAGTTATAGTGATTTTAAATGTTATCCCAGTGGGATTACTTGCTTTAGAGTCTGAACTTAAGGGCTATAAATTTTAGGCTAGTGTCCGGTGCAGCTGGAAGTGAGTTTGTTTCCAGGACCCATTGTGCTGATGTAGCATCTCAGTGTATCCCTTGTTTAGTTTAAAAAAATCAATAAATGAGTAATATTATGTATTGTCAGGCAGTGAGATGAAACCTTAGGACAATATTCAGTTCATTCAAGATGGAACAAGTTGAAATATGAGCTAAGACAAGCAGTGTCAATCTACACAAGGATGTGTAAGGCTGTATAAAGGACTTATGATGAACAGTTAAAGAGAAGACTGGCAGAGGTCAAGTCACAGCAAAAGCAGGGATAGTTGGAACCTGACTTCTGTTGGGAGAGAAAATGGAGCCCTTGCTGGAAGACATGTGGAGGTGAATGAAAAGTCAGGTTGAGGTTCTACTGAAGAGACTTTGAGGAAGTATTCTGAATGTGGGAGCAAGGCTGGTAAAATACTGACTTTCAGTGACTGGCCACAAGCAGCTGACAAGATAGTTAAGATGAGAAATCTGAAGACAAGGGGGAATGAGTGGGCCATTTCTCCTCAAGCAATAATGGATGCATTTTGAGGATGTTATAGAGAATGAATTAGGTAAAGTTTTAAGTGGGAAAGGGTTTGTGGCCAGTATGGAGTGTTCCTCTCTTTCAGAGACAGTGAAAGTAGAACCAAGGGCTCTTGTGAGGCTTCTAGAAGATTTGGAGGTCATTATGACTATCTGCTGACATATATCTTCAGGACAAGACTAGCACCAGAAGGTTTTTAATCATATGTAGCTCCTTCAATTGTTCAAGTATCTGTTGTGAACTGAGGATCATGGAGGTATTCCTGCTAATTTGGCAATAGGTGTTTCTTGCTTTCATCCCTAAACAAGTGAAACTTTTGGAGTGCTGCAGATTGTATATGCCCACTCTCTTTAAAGATGACTACAACATTTTTGCCAAACTATTAGTTGCCATATTAAATATATGGCCATCATATCTGGAAGATACTGATTAAATAATGTTTCTTACAGGGAGACATTTGTTAAAGCACAACTTCAAAGCTCTAGATGCTACTCATTACTCAAAGCTGGATAAAGGATTTGATCAATGCAGAAAAAGCATTTGATGTGACAGAGTGTGTACACCTATAAACATTGCTGAGGAAGTTTGGGCTTAGGAATTTTTTTGTTTCTTGGATATAGAAGATGTATGATTCTCTGACAACCAGAGTTACAGTGAATGGCACAGTGTCTAACAATCTGGATATCAGAAGGAGCAAAAAAGAGGGATGACCTATGACCCGAACCCAGCTTCTATTTTCTTTGTATATGTAGTCCATAGTACAATATTTATGAGTGAAGTTGAGCATGGGAGTGTATTAGGATGGAATATGAGGTTTGAAAAATGTCTCTGCATGGAGACAAGCTATTAGCCTATTAGACAAAACCAAAGGTAGAAGTTCCTTTGCTGCCAGAAACACTGAATTAAACAGAGTGAAGTTCAGGATTGAGCATTAATTCTGGTTTGCAAAAGTTTTGGTTGCCAAGTGATTGTCCTGTTAGGGCAGTGTAAATGCAGGAGGTTAACTTATCTGTGTATGAAAGTGTCAACATGTGCAGTGAGTTATAAAGCTTGGATCCTGCTGTGTTATTCATATACAGTCTTTCCTCGTGGCTGTAGAATGTTGGAATCTCAAGTGGATAGATGGGAATGACTAGGGCCTAATCACATGGTAGGAATGCATATTTTCCAGGCTTCATTTTCTTGGCATGGGCACCTCTAATTTTGTTGCCACAGTTTTACTGTCTGGATCTCAGGAGAATGCTATTGCTCCTCCTTTGGTCTCGGAAGGGCCAAAATATTCATTCAGATTTTCTGGGGTTTGCCAGATTTTAAGCAGTATAATAGGGCAGCTTTGTTAGAACACTGGCCTTAGGTGTTGTTAGACACCCCCACCTTAAGCATTGTTTGTAGAAACCCCAAGTCTGGAGCTGCTATGAAAATAACTTTTACCACATCCAAAAGAAGTACCAATGAGATGGAAATCTCTTAACCCACCAGTGAAATGTATGAAGGGGGTATGGGGAAGGATTAAGGAGGATATTGTAATATAGCAATAACCGATGATGTGGGTGTGGTATACTGAAGATTTACCCACAGTTGCTGTGGTTTAATCATAAGGGCGAAGCCCGAGTGATTAAACAAATACAACCGTGGCTAAATCTTCAATATACCACACCACAGAGTCAGTTATTTAAGAAAAAAAATACTTACTTTACTTACGTCTTTGTATAACAGTGCCATGGTGCTCTTCTGCTTTTCCCTTGATATCCTAGGGTGCTGCTGATGTACTGTGCATGTGTATGGGACTTGCATTTCCACACTTAGGCAGTACACCAGTGCTGTGTAAAGGAAGCAATGGAGAAAGGAAGATCTCTGTTACATTTTTTTTAATTAAAAAAAAAAACAAAAAAAAACAAAAAAAGAAGCCAGGAGACTTTTAACATACAGGAGAGATGGGGCAGAGAAAATAAAAGGCTAATCAGTTGTGTTTTTTTAATTTTGCATAATGTACCTGATTGTCCTTTCACTTTTCTTTGTGCCATCTCTCTCACTCATTTGGCTCTCCAGTTTTGTTTTTATTGCATATATTAATGGAAGAAAGTCCAGGTGACTGGACCTTTTTCCATTGGTATATGCTCAGATTGGTTGGGCTGTTACTTTTTGAATGCTAATAGCCAGTTATTGTATAATAATGAATTTCACACACAGTCAAAGTTGGATCAGTGTGCTCTCTTCTAAATTGGAATATCGGATGGCCGACTGGAAGAGAGAAATGGTCATTTTTAAGCAGATGCTGTCTGCAGCGAAGGAGCTTCCCTTTTCTGTAGAGCTAAAGATCGAGTTTCATTCTAGTGAAATTTTGTTATAGAACTTGTCAGCTTCATCTGAAACAGCTACTATAAAGTGTTATAAAGTACTGAGGTGACACAATGTGAGAAGAAACATAGAATGCTGGGTATGCATGGGGAAGTGAAAGAAATTATATGATGTGGATGTTCTGCAATGTTCTGGGGACAGATTAAAGAGGTGGAGCTGAAAGAAAGAAATAACGGATATGAGTAGAAATGAAAAGAAAGATGTTGTCTAAGGCCCTGGGCTGTATTGTTTACATCAACAGTACATGTAATTAATTACAGGACTTAAATTTGCTTGGGACAGACAAGGTAAGGATAGCCCATGCCTTTGTGAAGAGCAGATGCACAGGAACTAGTTAAAATACTTAATAATCTTATTAGACCAAAGATGAGATTCTGATGTCATGCTGGTGTGTTCATATGTATGTAAACCACTGAATGTAGTGGCACATGCTAAGGGACCAGATTTTTGTTCTAGTTATAGTTATCTCTCTTGCCCACAGACTCATACTTAACAAAGCCTTGTTTTGTTTATACATTTACCCAGTTATTATTGCAGATATCAGTATATTCAGCACTGTGCTTTTAGTGCCGTTATATATTAATCACAGAGTGCATTATGATAACTTGGGCTGGCTTCTTATTTCAGGAAAAGAAGGGCATAGGAATAAGGACTCTCACCCTCAGTATGTTATGTTAAGAACACTGTTCCTTTGCTTTCTTATGAACTGAAGCATTAGATCATAAAGCAATATCCAACGACGTGGTGTGGTATAGTGAAGATTTGCCCACGGTTGGTGTGGTTTAATCACGAGGGCAAAGCCAGAGTGATTAAATAAAGCCAACCGTGGGTAAATTTCAATATACCACAACCATGGAGTTGGTTATTGCTATTATACAATGACATTATTTAAGAAAAAACATACTTACTTTTCTTAAATAATGTCTTTGTATAATGGCGCATTACTGTTCTTCCGCTGGTTGTGGTACACTGCTTTCCTGTTTTGATGTACTAAGCATGCGTATGGGACTTGCGTCCCATGCATACCCAGTACATCAATGCTTAGAAATGGAAGCAATGGAGAAACGAATGTCTCTGTTGCTCCGTTTTTTTTTTTTTTTATTTGTTTAAAAAAATATATTTTGAGGACTTTATACCAACGGAAAAAAGTCCGGGTGACCGGGCCTTTTTTTCATTGGTATATTGTGGGATTTACAACGGGCACACTGGCCAATCAGCGTGCACATTTTGGAATATTAATGGGGGGGGTCATTGTATAATAGGTATTACCCAACTACCCTCCTCTCTTAGATATGCTCAAGATACTCTTAGAATTGAACAGCAGCATATTCTCATGCACTGTCTTTATATTATGGAACAGTTTGATCCAAGCTCTTGGATACAGTATGTAAAGTTAATTCTAATAGCTATATCAGTGACATTCTTATGAACGTAACCATGTGTGGGAAATACTAACTGTTTATGCTTCATCAACTATGAATTTGTTAGATCTGGATCCATCACAAAATGACTGCCTTTTCTGTTGCTACCAGTACTGTTTACTGTACTAATTTTGTGTTGTAAAACAGCCTATGTCATATCTAAAAAGGACTGAGTGTGGTTCAGTAGATAGATAGACAGACAGATAGACAAACAGACATTGATTAGACACATGCATGCATACTTATTCACATGCATATATTTTAGATCATGTCCACAAGTCATTAGCACCTTACTGCATGTTGCTAGGTTATGGTGCTGCAACTATGCAGTTCACATAGGTTCATAGGTGTGTATTAGGCTAATGGCCCGGGAACCTTTACAAGCCTAGCCCATAGAAATGCCCTGGCATTGTGCTGCCTGACATTAGTTCCCAGTGCCTCTATCAAGTCTATTCCATAGCATGGGCAGTCTTTAGGTTATGAACCTGTCCCTCTAGCATGTTTTGTTGATTGTGGTAATGAGGTCTCTGGAGCATGTGGTGCGGAGAGATTGGGATTTCATTAGATGCAGGATTTTTAACAGAGCTGGGTCAGACATGGCTTTGTAAGTCAAGCAGAGATTGCCTCTTAGTAGACGATATAAGATAGAGAATAGCTGGAGTTTTTTGAGTCTCTCTGTGTAGGACACGTGTTTAAGGTCTAGGATCCACTTCGTGAGGCATTTTTCTGGCATTTCCAGCTATTGCATGTGTCTAGTTAGGTACATGCCAAATGAGGCATTATACTCGATGATTGGTCTAATGAGGGAAGAGTAGAGAGAGAGAGATGATGACCTCTTTCTTCCTGGATGCAAAACCCTTGGTAATGAGATGTGCCACATAGAAGGACTTTCTGACCACAGTGGCAATGTGGTGGTCGAAGGATAGGTTGCTGTCAACCTGTGTCCTCAGATCTCTTATAATGCCTTCAGTGTTCAGTGGGCTCACATTGATGTGGTAATTAGTGGGAACTGAGTTTTTCCCATAGGGGATGACAATGCATTTTTTGGCATTAAGCCTAAGGCCATGGTTTTGACACCAATCATTGGTCTCAGTGAGGCCTTTCTGCAGGATGTCTACATCACTTGGGGAGATAATAATGGCTCCCAGCTTGCAGTCATCTGCGAATTTGGTCAGCCAGAGTCCCTCTGTGTTGGCCTGAACGTCTGAGAAGTAGATGCCAAACAGGAGAGGACCGAGGACTGATCCCTGTGGGACTCCACTCGTGACGGGTCGGCAGTCTGACTTGGAGTCAGCTACTTTCACACTGTGGGTGCTATCTGTGAGATAGTTTGCAACCCACCAAGTGATACAGGGGTTGATGCCTAGTTTGGTGAGTTTATCAATAATTCCTGAATGGGGAATGGTATCAAAGGTCTTGGCCAGATCAAGGTAGGCTGTATGAACTGCCTTTCTCTCATCCACAGCTCTGACGACTGACTCAAAGAAGTCAACCAGGTTGAGCAGGCATGATCTACCATTCACAAAACCAAACTGAGTGGGATCTAGAGTCTGGAGATTCCCTATATCCTTGTTAATTAGGTCCATGATGATGCGCTCCATAGCCTTACATATCAGACTCGTCAGGCTAATGGGGCAATAAATCCAAGGTTCTGTAGTCACTCCCCCTTTATGGAGAGGGATGACTGGAGCAGTGCGCCATACGGTAGGGACAAAGCCTGAGGTGAGGCTATGACTGAACAGGGCACACAGATGTGGTGCCAGTTCACTTTGTAGTTCATGTAGAACATATCCAGGGATATTTTTGGGTCCCATGGAAGCTGTATTCTTGGCCTGGACAATGCAGCTTTAACCTGTGCTGCAGTAATGCTGGGTGCCTGGCATTCCTCCAGTATTGTGATTGGTCCTGGGGGGGGAGGGGTAAAGTTGGCACTGAATATGTCAGCCAGTATATTGGCAATATCTGTTGGCTCACTATAGGAGGTACTATTGTGCAGTAACTCAGAGCAAACCTAGGTATTGCCATGGAGATTTTTGATATAACTATAGAAGGCTTTGTGGTTGTTTTTAGTGCCTGCCGCAATTCTCCCTTCATAGCTGGCGTTAGAGGTTTTGATGAGGGATCTCAACTTTTTGTTGAGGCTAATAAAGGAGTTTTTCCAGTCTTGGGACTTAACCTTTTTCTGCAACGGTTTCTTCCTTCTATTGTAGAGTTTATTAATGGCAGGGGACCACCAGATTGGCTTCCTTTTTTTGGAGGAGACTGTCTTGGTTCTGTTGGGTATGGCTAGTTCCATGTTCGTACAGTGCATTGGTGTATGATTTGGCAGTCATGCATCTATTTTCCATTGGCATGGGTGCCGTGAAGTTAGCCACCTCTATTTTTTTAGGAGCCCAAAGTCAGCTTTGGAGAAGTTTTTTATGGTGATTACCTTTGCGGGGGGTGTGGGTGAGATGTGGATTTCCATGGTGATGAGTTTGTTGTCTGATCTAACCAGAGAGGAATTGACTATTGGTGTAGAGCAACGGTTGCCCATGTATGTAATAACCAGGTCAAGGATGTTGCTTCCTCTAGTGGGGATAAGAATGAGCTGGTCCAAGGCATTGGAACTGATGAATTCCAGGAAGCGTTGGGCCAGTATATTGGTGCATGAGTAGTTTTCCCAGTTGATGGATGGGTAGTTGAAGTCACCTAGTATGAGAGTGTTGGGTTGGACTCTAATAGTTTCCATTGTGCTTAGGAATGTGGAATAAGAGTCTTGGGACATGGTTGGGGACCTATAGCGGGCTATGACCTGAATTGCCATCTTACCCAATGTTAGTTGTACTTGAAGTATCTCAGATGCATTATGCTACTAGTCTGGAGGTGTGCATATCCTTTATGAACATGGAGACACCACTGCCTTTGGAGCTTCAGTCCATGTTATGGGGCTGAAAGGTCTGGAATGAGGTATAGCCTGGTAGCACAAGGGTGCTTTCTGCTGCTTTAAACCAGGTCTCCATTACAGCACAGATGTCGGTGTTCTCCATTTTGAGGAGTGCTTTGAGCAAGTGCATCTTGAGATTTAGACTTCTAGCATTGAGCAGCATGACCCTCGGATTGCATTTATTTATAGCTCTTACAGTGATAATTTGGTCTTTGGAACATCACCTAAAAAAGGCACTATAGGGGTGGCAAGAGCCTTAGCCAGTATCTGGAAACCCAGGGGTGACAGATGCAGGCCATCTCTGGCAAAGCATCGAGGTCTGTCAAGTTGTGTTCATCCCAAGCAGACAGATACTGGATCCCCATAGAATGACACCTGAAACTTAGCCAATTGTTGAAGTCAATCTTTTTCTGCTTGTACTGCAGTATCATTCTGGACAACAGTAGGGTGCTGCTCAGGGCTAGGGTCATACCTGCCTGGGCCACATAATCTGAGAGTTCCTCCAGTTCTCTTTTCATGTAGTCCAGGGAGGTGCGTCTCAGGTCATTCACACCCACATGGACAGTGACAGAGTCATACTTGTACTTGTTGTGGAGTGACCTGAGTGTGTGTGTTATGTGTCGGATTCTGGCACCTGATAGACAGCTGGCTGTTACCTTCTCCTTATTCAACCTACTGAGTGGGACATCAGTGTGCCACACTACCGAGTCACCTATGATTAGTGTATTGGCCTTAGGGGCTTAGGTTGAGGGGCACACTGTGTAGGTGAGCTATGTGTCTTGCAGTTTGTGCTGTGTTGTGGTTGAGTGTGTTTCTGCCTTGGAGATCTCTGCTGTTTGGATAAATTTCTATTGAGAGCCTCCACAAAGGTGGGTGTGTAGTTTGTGTTTTTACATGAGAGCTGTGATGGTGGGTGTTCTGGAGGGCTATGTGTTGCAGATGGTGTGGTGCAGGTGTTGACCTTCTCCTCTTGACCAGCTATTCCGGTCTTGACTTGAGAGCGTATGGCTTCCAATTTGGATATATAAGTGCATCTCTCACAAGTCTGAGTGTTGGGAGGTAAGAGGAGAGGGTTGTCTGTGTACATGAGGCAGTTGCTACACTGCCTCAGAATGCCCAAGTTCACCAGGTTAATAGGAAAAAGCACAGGGAACTGATCTTTAGACATGCCAGGAGGGATGGTCATTATTACTAAGTACTGGAGCCGTTTTCTTATATAGTCCTTTGCAGGAAAAATGTTACTCAAGATGTCTGAGTCTGTACAGAGCACTGCCAAGCAGATGAGGGGAAACTAATACGCAGACCCTGAAAATGTAAGGATGAAGTATTTAGGCATATATTCTGATGTTAGAAATAAATCAAGCAGTACTTACTGAAAAATAAAGAATTAGCTGGTCAAGAATGATGAAAAAGGGGGGAGTCGCATGAATGGCTACTACTAATGCTGGTCTCAGCACAGCTTCACTCTGTTGGCATACAATACTCCATTATTTCTTCTCTCACCAGAAGCAAAATGTTAGCACCAGTCCCTAGAAGAGAAGCAGCCCAAGTCCTATTTGGTGATCCACAGTCTTGTCCCAGATGAAGCAAGGGTCTGCAGGCTTGTAGCCTTTTTCTGGTAGATGCCTTGAATAGCAACCAGACCAATCAGATACGTTAAGCACAGACAATCACTCTCCAACCAGAAAGAGTCAGGAATCAATGCACTTTGCTCCTACTCTCACCAGGATCAGAATATAAGCACAGATTCCAAGCTGTCACCTATAAAGCAGTTATTAAGTTTTCTGGTGATCAGCAGTCTCCAGGAAATAATGTAACTGCACTCCTCTCACCAGGAGAAAACAGAAGCACTAATCCCAAGATGACTACTGAGAGGCAAACATAAGGTAGTTTTCACCATTGCATTATCACCGAGTAAGGAGAAAGGTATTTAATGTGCTTTGCAATACCTTTCAGCCTAGCATGATGCTAATGAGAATCTTACTGCAGTCATTGTAGTTCAGATTCCTAATCAAGAGAGGCATTATGGAGCTGAAGTCAGTTGCATGCCAGGACTTTACGGTATTCAGCATACCACTGTGGCAGCAGCCCTCACTTGTATAAGGGTGTGGAGTATTTAAAAGAGGAAGTTGTCTGTGCAGATTGCATATTAGTAGGAAGTTTTACACGTTACTTAATTGTAGGACATTCATGTATAAAGGTATATTTTACAAATAAGTTTGCATATAACAGAGGCACATTCACATTTGGTGTAGCACAGACTGGACCACAGAGGAGTAGATTGTCCTTGACCTAGGAAATGGGTACAGCTGTAGCTATCTTGACAGTATTTGTTAACTTTTTCCCCAAAATCTTTATGTTCTTTAACTCTTCTTATATGTCTATGTAAAATATTTCAGTTTGCGGGAATGATCTTAGAAAAAGCTTTTTCACCTCAAGTTAAAAGAAGACCTAAGCAGCAGTATACCTTTATGGTTATGCAGAAGGTATGACATTTGCTTTACCTTTAGTGTGTTGTCCTAAGAAGGAGAACTTTCATTGACTATGATCCTGAAGGTTAAAGAATGTAGAAGAAACATGGTTATGGTTGTTACCATAAACCACTTGGCCTTACCTACAGAATCACAGTGATGCTCTTGATGGCTAACTAGATAAATCAGTCTTAGTTATTTACTCTCTGTGACTTTTATTAATGAAGCATTTTATGCTGAGATTAGAACAATAATTGTAAGGGCATATTCTAAATGTGGGAGGAGGAATTTTTAGCTATAGTCTTCCTCGTTTCTGCATCAGTCTAATATTGTCTTATGATCCTATATAGATTAATTTTCTTTAGAGAATGGGCGACCTGTAGATTGCAGCCAGATTGGAGAACGAACATTCTCCAGCAGGGTGTTAATCTACAAGTAATGCCTGCTGAAAAACAAGTCTGCTGCTTGATGGCATATCACATCATGGTCCAAAGTAAAACATGTGTTTCCATAAACATATTCTGATTGCCAGTGACACACTGCTTGTACATATAATGGGAAAATTGACAGTGTACTTGGGACTGTGATGCAGAAACCAAACCAGTACACAGCCAAATAAATATTGATGGATGTACATGAGGCCTAGGATATCAGGTATAGCTGACAACTGCACAGACTGTTGTAGAATATCCACAGTTGTGCCACCTACTTTTGGCCCAGTTGTCAGAAAACCTAGTATGTGTGCTGAAGTACTGGCAGGTAAGTACAGACTGGGGTTAGAAACTCATGATGGACACATCAGTGTCACATGTCATACCCAGGCAAAAACGCATGTTTATGGGAATCCTGTATAACAGACTGTATGCATGCACATATATCCTTCAAATACACCTGTTACAGTATTGACTTAATAGCTTAATCTGTTACATTCCTGGCGTGCTGTACATTTTGCCACCCACAGTCCTAGATTCGATTCCAGTCTGTTGCACTTTAAGTACATGCTTGTTAATACAACAAATAAATGACTGAGTCCTGCAAATTTAAGCAGAACCAGTTGCTGCTACTGCAGTCACAGCTACCCATGTTATCAAGTCAAAGACCTACAGGTAGGGACACACTGCACAAATATGTATAGCCTTCCTAAATATCGCCTACCACTCTCTGAATGTTAATATTACATACCATATGTACCTGAAGCACATGCTTCACCTAGACTGTTATGGGTACCTCACCCAGGCTATTCTGTAACGGCAGAGCTGATACTGCCCCCTCACTGACATATTCAGCTTGCTGTCCTCCAGTGTGTTCAAACTCCCCAGTATGACTACTGGGCAAAACGCAGCAGCTGCAGCCTGCAACATATGTGGTGGTATGCTCAGTTACCCGCTACAGACCAACCACCTAGAACAAGGAATCCATAAAACACTCATACATAAAGGGGTGGGTGGCAATGCTCAAGTGACAGGGACATGTGTCAGTCTAACCCTACAAACATACACAGCTGACAGACCAGCAGCTACTGCAGCAGCATGTATATTCTGATGAGTATGCAGTATGACACTCACATCGGTCTTCCCCCTTACTGACCTCAACCCACATTGTTCAACACTAAACTGTCACATAATCAGAAAGTCTTTTCACAATGGCCAAACACAGCATGCAAAACTGTAGACATACCACATAAATCCCAACAGTGGACAGTATTTCTACCTACCCTCTGCGATGTGTAGTCTCCACACCTCCATAATGTCCATCTCACAGACTAGGAAAGGGGCCAAGGCCTACATGAAGGCCTTAAATATAGCACTGTTGTGCCATGCCATTGGCTAATGAAAGTGCATCCTAGCTGTTTTGGAAGCAATTAGCAAGTCTGAGCTACAGATTGGTACAGAGGCAATCACCTGTTCATGAGCATTACATACAAAAGGCAAGCAGCTGCCCATGGTAAACAGGTCTGTGACTTTCTTTACAAAAGCAGACTGTGATAGCACAATCATTATTCTTCAGGATTTCCGCAGAAAAAGGAGTGCAGCACTCTACCAGGTATGTAATAGAAGTCCCCATGTAATGGGATGCAGACGGGAAGATGCAGTTATGGGGAATAGGGATTACAACAGTAGGCCTGTAGTACATATTTTGGAATTACATGTAGCTGATAGCTGTCCAGCACATACAGACTTCCCTGTCAACCTTGCCTGCTGTGACATACATCACAGTTCTGGCCCTCTCAGTCCCTCCTACAATGGTCAGCTCCTATACGAATGCTACTGGATTTTGTGTTAGACAGTAGCGACAGTAAGCAATGGTGCACACAGCTGGCATATCACATGATGTGCTGTCATTCAGTTCCTCTCAGTCTGTGAATGTCAGACAGGAATAGGTCAAACATTGTACAGGTGTTTTTAACTGTCCCTTATGTACTCTGGCTAGGTCACTTTGTACCCAACATCTGTATCTCATTGCTTGAAAGCTATGGCTAGCATACCTGGTGACCCCCCCACAGTGGGACTTTAGGTCATAGCCAGTAGTAATAGTAGGGGGACACAGGCCCGACCTCAGTGACATAGTGTACATACTGAGCTTACAAAGTAAGAGAATGAATACAGTAACAGCTACTACTGTACCATAACTGTTTTCTGAGGGTTCTGGTGTGTGACAGCCTGATTCCCCACAGTCTGAGAACAACCATTACGTATTGTCCACTCGTTTGACAGACTTCCACATTTGTCTAGTAGAGGGTCCACATATATCGGGCACATGTATACATTCCACAAACATCTGCGTACTGCAGAAGTTAGACACCTACAGTGACGATACCCTACAGCACGTTTGCAGTGCTGTCATTGTGTCACACGGATGTTGCTGGACTGTCCACATATACTTGTAGTAACACTCCCTATGTCAGATGGAGGCTGTATGACATGATACCGGGACATCGCCCATAGGGGACACACCACAGTACATGGCATTGATGGGAGTTGAGCCATAACAACACAGTCCATCACAGCACACAGGGCCATAACCAGTATTCATAGAATCATAGGAGGTTACTAGCCTGTTGGCCATAAGCCCATTATAAGCCTAGCCAAGAGTTTAGCCCATGTGTATACAAGTCAGCACCTGATGCCCCAGTCCAACAGGGACACGGGTGAATTTCCCAAGGGTGAATTTCCTCTTCCCCATCCAGTTATCCAGGGTGCGCTTGAAAAGGGGTAAACAGGTACTCTGCTTGACATGGAGAGGCAGTGTATTCCACAGATGGGGGAGTCTGTGGGACACAAATCCGTCCCACCAAAAAGTCCTGTTGATGTCACAGACCAGGTTGAGTGTGCACTTGCAGGTTACTCAAGTGGAATTGACTTACAGATATGCAGCAGTCCCATCAATGAGTTGTCCGTGATTGCCTTGTATGTCAGACAGAGGTCACCTCTGAGGGGTCACTCTGTATGAAACTAAGTAGAGTGATAGGGCTTTTAGTCTATCTGTGTATGGTGGATGTTTGAGGCCCTGGATTCTCCTGGTGAGGAACCTCTGTGGTCTCTCCAGCTGCTGCATGTGCTTTGCGAGGTACATGCCAAAAGGGGCATTTTACTCAATAATGTACCTTATAAGGGAGGAATACAGGGATGTAATGACCTCCTCATCCCTGGATGAGGTACCCTTAGTGATGAGTTTAGCCATGTAGAAGGCTTTCCATACAACGGAAGCAACATGGTGATCAAAAGTCAGGTTGCTATCAACCTGTGTGCTCAAATCCCTCATGACTGATTGCGTGCTTAGGACGTTGTTATGCATGTGGTAATTTGTGGGGACATCACTCTCCCCCAAGGGGATGATGATGCATTTTGTGGTATGCAGCATGAGGCCATATTTTTGGTACCAGTCATTCGTCTGAGTGAGACCCTCTTGGAAGATGTCCACATTGCTAGGGAATTTGGTGACAGCACCCAGCATGCAGTCATCTGCAAACTTGCTCAGCCACAGCTCACTGGTTTTGCCCTGCACCTCAGAAAAGTATATCCCAAATAATAGAGGCCCCAAGACAGAACCCTGGGGTACATCACTTGTTACGGATGTACTGCTTGAGGTAGCTTCCCCTAATTTGACTAGGTGGGTTCTATCAGTACACCAGTTTGCTACCCATCTGGTAACATAGGGATTGATGCCTAATTGTGAAACTTTATCTATTATGGCCAAGTGGGGAATAGTGTTGAAGGCTTTGGCCAGCTCAAGGTATGTGGTGTGCATTGTGTTCCCCTTGTCCATGTTTTTGGTGACTGTCGCAAAGAAGTCGACCAAATGTAACAGACATGATCTCCTCTGACAAAACCAAACTGTGTGAGATTGAGTGTTTGGAGGTTGCCAATGTCCATATTAATGAGGTCCATCAGAATCCATTCCATGGCCTTGCTGATCAGGCTAGTTAGGGTCAAGGGTTTGTAATTTCCCAGATCGGTGGACACTCCACCTTTGTGCAAAGGGATGATAGCGGCTGTCCTCCACTCAGCTGGGACAAAGGCAGTACTCAGCCTTTGGTGGAATAGGGTGCCTAATGGTGCTGCAAGTTCCTGCCTGAGTTCATGTAGGATGCAGCCTGGGATGTTATTGGGTCCGATGCAGGCTGAATTTATTGCCTTTGAGAGAGCAGTGATGACCAGCTCCCTAGATGTACAGGGAACAAAGCAAGTACTGGGGATGTCGTGATCTACTGATGGGGGCACAGAGGGGTGAGATTTTCACTGCATCTGTCAGCCAGCAAGTTCACTATATGTATGGCATTTAATCTTTAAATACTAAAAACCTCTGCCTGACTACACTCTGTATCTGTCTGTCCCATGGGCATCCCTCGGTAGTTTGCACAACTTCCCTTAAACACATTCAAAGGTCCAACAACAACAACAACAAAAAAAAAAAAACTTGAAGCAACTGCCTGCATACAAGAAAGTACAGTTGTGTACACTTACCATAAATGTAGATGTTCGAGTGTATTCACTGTTGCAGTCATTACATTTGGGTAATCTTGCTGGCAGGTTGTCCTTAGTTGGCCTGAATTCCAAAGTCTTGGGTCCTGCGTCGGTTGCTGTCGCCCCTTCCCTGACATCAGGTCATCAGGGGTATAAAAGATGCAGCCGACGCCATTTTCTTGAGTTTTTCTTGCCCCAGATGTCAGGTGCCCTCTAAAGGGTAGCCAAAATTTATATATATATATATATATATATATATATATATATATATATATATATATATATATATATATAAATACATGCACCAATATAAACTTTACCTTCATCTACAAGCAAATACACCACATAGGTTGTATAAATCAGAGAAGGAAAGATAAGTTCCAGCAGAAATAAGGGGGATGGTGGGTGGGTAACCTGGACTGCAACAGTGAATACACTCAAACATCTACATTTATGCTAAGTGTACACAACTGTACTATGTTCTTCGTGTTTCACTGTTGCAGTCATTACATTTGGGTACAGTCCCAAAGGTATGGTTGGGAGGCTGGAGCTTAACAGCATTAGGAGCGGCTATGAGACCCTGCAGAACTGCAGTGGCAAAGCCTGCCATGGACTTAGAGTAAAGTGGCAGATGATAATGCTTTGTAAAGGTGTGCACTGAACTCCAAGTAGCAGCCTCTAAAATGTCTTTGGTTGGTACTCCCCTGAGAAAGGCTGCTGAAGTGGCTGCCACTCTGGTTGAATGTGGCCTAATGCCCTTAGGTACTGGCTTGCCATGCTGTCAATAGCAGAAATGAATGCAGTGGCCTATCCACTTTGAAATAGTCTGCTTGGAGATAGCCTTTCTTTGTGATCTAGCAGCACATGCCACTAGTAATTACTCTGTCTTCCTCAAAACTTTAGTTCTGTCCAAATAGAATCAAAGCTGTCTATGTACATCCAAAGAATGCAGACTTCTCTCCCCCTTGTTCTGTGGATTTCGATAAAAAGTTGGCAAATGACTAGTTTGGTTAAGGGCCACACTGGATACCACCTTAGGCATAAATGTTGGGTTTGTCCTCAGAGAGACGCTGTCGGGGTAAAAAATTATAAAAGGTTCCACAGCCATGAATGCCTGTAGCTCTGATACTCTTCTTGCAGAAGTTATTGCTAGGAGCAGAGCTGTTTTCCAAGATAAAAACTTTATATCAGCAGTAGCAGCTGGCTCAAAAGGAGGCAGGGTGAGTTTTTCCAAGACATAATTGAGGTCCCATGCAGGTATTGGGGATCTCCTTGGAGGCCTTTAGGTACTGACCTGGGCTAGCTGGTTGATTGTTTTTCTCTTCTCACAGCTTTCTCCAAGTCCTGGTGCATAGCCTCCCCCTTTCTTGTTCTCCTAACATAATTCTAGTGCAAGTTTCCTAGCCTTGTCAACCTGTTTTCTCATAGCTTTCTCCATGCCCTAGCTCTTAGCCCTCCTTCTCTTGATCTCCTAACATAATCTTATTGTAAGATTCCCAGCCCTTTCAATCCCATCTATTCCCTCCCTCTTCCTCTTGAGAGTTTACTTATTCCTCCCCTGAGCTGTGGTGCCATCTTTAAATACTAAAAAAACTCTGCCTGACTACACTCTGTTTCTGTCTGTCCCATGGGCATCCTTCAGTATTGTGCACAACAGTAAGTACCATTTGTGATGCAGAAGATTCAATGGAATCCTAATTTATTTTAAGAGGCTGTGCACTGGTATGTTAAAACTTCTGCTATGCAACTTGCTTAAGTGCATAATCTCACCTGTACAATTTCTATGCTGTCTCGGTCATTTCCTAATTACAGTGCAGTTGTAGGTTTGCTTACTTTTAGGAAGTTATCACTTTTTACTGACATAAACTTGCTGCATTTCACTGTTTACAATTTGGAAATACACTGTTTCAACTTGACTCAGTCTGATTTTATTAAACAGCTTACTAGAACACATTGCTCTTACTGCTTTTAAATTGTTTTAAGTGTACAACTTCACCTGTAAAAAACCTATACAGTCTTGGTCATTTCCTATTTAGTGTGCAGCTGTAGGTTTATAGGTTCATAGGTTCATAGGTGTTTACTAGGCTAACGACCACAAGGGCCTTTTTAAGCCTAGCCATACATCCCAAATCACTGACAAGTTCTGATACCCTTGATAAGTGTAAGCATGGGCCTGGGAGATGAACCATTTACAGGTGACCTGTCTACATCAGAGACATTGGTTCGAAACCAGGGATGAATTTCTGTTTTCCCATCCAATTGTCCAAGTTGCATTTGAACTGGATTAGGGAGGAACTCTGCTTCACATGGATGGGGAGTCTATTCCATAGACGGGGTGGTCTCTAGGATAAATACCTATCTCTCCAGCAGGTCCTATTTATATCACAGACAAGGTTTAAGACTTTAGAATGGATAATTCTGGTACTGTTTGTTTTATGGATATGCAGGAGCTCCATCAAAGTAGTGTGTGACAATGCCCTGTATGCCAGGCATAGATCTCCCCTCAACAGCCTGTAGGAGACAGAATACAGGGATAGGGTCTTCAGGCAGTCTGCATAGGACATATTACTTATGCTCTGCATTCTTTTAGTGAGGAACCTCTGTGGATGTTCCAGTTGTTGGATATGCCTGGTTAGGTACATACCAAAGGGGGCATTGTATTCAATGACAAGTCTGATGAATGCCGAATACAGTGGAACAATGACTTCCTTGGACTTAGATGCCATACCTTTGTTTATTAAGTTGTGCAACACAGAATGATTTCCTCACCACTGTAGATACATAATGATCAAAGGCTAGATTACTACTTATGTGTGTCCCTAAGTGCCTGACTACTGGGTCAACTCTAAGGGGTGTGTTGTCAACAGATAGTTACCAGGAATGGATGACTTCCCAAATGATACTATTATGCATTTCTTGGCATTTAGTTTTAGTCCATGACTTTGATCAGTTGTTTGTCTGTGTCAGCCTGACCTGGA
Organism: Protopterus annectens; assembly: GCF_019279795.1. Classification (NCBI taxonomy): domain Eukaryota; kingdom Metazoa; phylum Chordata; order Ceratodontiformes; family Protopteridae; genus Protopterus; species Protopterus annectens. Next base: position 981,640,599 of record NC_056735.1, on the reverse strand, counting down.
GAACATTTGTGTCAGTGTGAGATTCAATGATAGCTGCTAATTTGCAATTATCTGCAAATTTAGTCAGCCAGAGACCACTGACATTGGCCTTGATTCTGAAAAGTAAATGCCAAAAAGGAGTGGTCCAAGGACAGATCTCTGAGGGACTCCACTTGTGATTGGCCTCTTTGTAGAAGTGGACTCCCCAATTCTAACTTTCTGGGTCCTGTCTGTGAGCCAGTTGACTATCCACCAGGTGACATATGGGTTTGTACCTAACCTCTTGAGTTTGTCAACAATGCCCAAGTGGGGTATTGTGTCATTGTGAATGATTTTGCCCTCATCCATTGCTTTGGTGACCTTCTCAAAGAAGTCCATCAGATTGAGTAAGCATGATCTTCACTTTACGAAATCAAACTTGGTTAGGTCCAGTGTCTGGAGGTTTACTATATCTCTACTGATCATCTCCATGATAATTCTTTCCATGGCTTTGCATATAAGACTACTAAGACTTATGGGTCTGTAGTTTCCAGGGTCTGTAGATGATCCAACTTTGTGCAGAGGGATGACTGTTGCTTTTCTCCATTCATAAGGCATGAAGACTGTTTGGGGGCTACAGTTAGTAATCCCAGAGGCCCCGACAGGTCATATTTCATGCTATTTAGAAGGCATCCTGGGATATTGTCTGGGTCCATCGATGCAGTGTTCTTGGTCTTAGTGAGAGCATTAAGGACATGTTCCATAGTGAGAGTAGGGGCAGTTATATTTTATGATATTTCCTGATGGAAGGCTGAGGAGGAGAGAGGAGTAAAGCTGCAGCTGAATTTATCAGCCAGGACATTTGCTATATCTTCTAGCTCAGTGCAGGTAGCTCCATTTACAATGAGCTCTGCTTGCAATTGTGTATTGCCTTTGAGGTTGCGGACATAGCTAAAGAATGATTTGTGGTAGTCCTTGGCATGGGAGGCCAAACTTACCTCAAATTTGGCTTTGGTAGACTTTGTTTGGTGGTTTTGCCCTTTCCCAGCTGTAGTGCCATCTCACAATTAATATATATAATAGGTTCATAGGTGTACACTAGGCTAATGGCCCTGGAGCTTTTACACGCCTAGCCCATAGAAGTGTCCAGTCATTGTGCCACCCAATGACAGTTCTCAGTGCCACTATTAAGTAGAGGCACTGAAGTGATCCCCGGGGTGAACTTTCTATTTCCCATCCACTCATCAAGATTTCACATGAAGAGGGCCAGTGAGGTGCTCTGCTTGACATGTATGGGAAGTCTATTCCAGAGCATGGGCAGTCTCTGGGTTATGAACCTGTCCCTCCAGCATGTTCTGTTGATTGTGGTAATGTGGTTGAGGTCTCTGGAGTGTGTGGTGTGGAGGGATTGAGATTTCCTTAGATGTAGCATTTCTAACAGAGCTGGGTCAGACATGGCTTTGAAAGTAAAGCAGAGATTGCCTTTTAGTAGACGATATGAGACAGGGAATTGCTGGAGTTTTTTGAGTCTGTCCATGTAGGACATGTTTAAGGCCTAGGATTCTCTTCATGAGGTACTTTTGTGGCCTCTCCAGCTGTTGCAGGTGTCTTGTGAGGTACATGCCAAATGGGGCATCATACTCTATGGTTGGTCTAATGAGGGAAGAGTAGACAGAAATGATGACCTCTTTCTTCCTGGATGCAAAACCCTTGGTAATGAGATGTTTCACAAAGATGGACTTTCTGACCACTGAGGCAATGTGGTGGTTGAAGGAGAGGTTGCTGTCAACCTGTGTCCCCCAGATCTCTTATAACTCCTTCAGTGTTCAGTGGGCTCCCATCGATGTGGCAATTAGTGGGAACTAAGTTTTTCCCAAAGGGGATGATGACGCATTTTTGGCATTAAGCTTAAGGTCATGGTTTCGACACCAGTCATTGGTCTCAGTGAGGCCTTTCTGTAGGATGTCTGCATCACTTGGGGAGTTAATAATGGCTCCCAGCTTGCAGTTGTCTGTGAACTTGGTCAGCCAGAGTCCCTCTGTGTTGGCCTGGACTTCTGAGAAGTAGATGACAAACAGGAGGGGACCCAGGACCAGTCTCTGTGGGACTCCACTCATGACTGGTCAGCAGTCTGACATGGAGTCTGCTACTTTCACCCTGCGGGTTCTACCTGTGAGCCAACTTGCAACCCACCTAATGATATAGAGGCTCGGTGAGTTTGTTAATAATTCCTAAGTGAGGAATGGTATCAAAGGCCTTGGCCAGATCGAGGTAGGCTGAATGAACTACCTTAACCTCATTCACAGCTCTGGTGACTGAATCAAAGAAGTCAACCAGGTTGAGCAGGCATGATCTACCTTTCACAAAAACAAATTGTGTGGGATCTAGAGTTTGGAGATTCCCTATATCCTTGTTAATTAGGACCATGATGATGTGTTCCACAGCCTTACACATCAGACTCATCAGGCTAATGGGGCGATAATTTCCAGGGTCTGTAGTCGCTCCTCCTTTATGGAGAGGAATGACTGTAGCAGTGTGCCATTCAGAAGGGACAAAGCCTGAGGTGAGGCTGTGAGTGAACAGGCTACACAGATGTGGTGGCAGTTCACTCTGTAATTCATGTAGAACACAGCCAGGTATATTGTCAGGTCTCATGGAAGCTGTATTCTTGGCCTTGGATAATGCAGCTTTAACCTGTGCTGCAGTAATGCTGGGTGCCTGGCATTCTACTGGTATTGAGATTGGTCCTTTAGCAGGGGAGAGAGGGGGTAAAGTTGGCACTGAATCTGTCGGCCAGTGTGTTGGCAATATCTGTTGGCTCAGTATAGCAGGTACTATTGTGGAGTAACTAATAGCAAATCTGGGTATTGCTGTGGAGATTCTTGATATAACTATAGAAGGCCTTGTGGTTCTTAGTGTCTGCCACAATTCTGCCTTCATAGCTGGCTTTGGAAGTTTTGATGAGGGATCTCAACTTTTTGTTGAGGCTAATAAGGGAATTTTTCCAGTCTTGGGACTTCACCTTTTTCTGCAACAGTTTCTTCCTTCTGTTGTAGAGTTTATTAATGGCAGGAGACCACCAGAATGGCTTAAATTATTTTTTGAGGAGAGTGTCTTGGTTCAGTTAGGTATGGCTAGTTCCATGCATTTATGTACATGTTTGTTAAATACTTTAAGGAAGTAATGACCTTTTACTGTTAAACTTGCTGTATTTTACTATGAATCTTGCTGCATTTTACTGTTTACAATTTGGAAATGCCCTGTTTCAGATTGACTTAGATTTTGTTAAAAAGCTTACTAGAATGCATTGCTGTTACTGCTTTTAAATTGGTACCGAGTGCTCTCATCGGTATTCAGCCGCTGTGCTGTTTCAACCTGTGTTAGATAGATTTTACTACTTAGCTTATTTTGAGTACCTATACTCTTACTGTATCATGTAGAAACTGAGTCATTTTGCTGTCATTTTATGTCCTGCCACCATGTTGCTCAGTTCTGTTGGCATGCATTAAAAGTAGCAACAAATAGCTGGAAAAGTTTACTGGCAATGAATTACTCTGCATTCTGTAGAATTAAGGTGGCAATATACTGAATTGCATATTACTGAATAGGGTGACTTCCTTATTAATTATTACTGCTTGTTCCTTAACTAATTTATTTGATTAAGTGCTGCTTAACTGAACTGCTTAAATTGTGGTATTTCCTTGCCTGTCTCTTATTTCCACTTATTTACTTCACCTACCCCCTTTTCTGGCTTCATATTAACATCTCTCTCTCTCACTCTCTCTCCTTGCAGTCCCTTAAACACATTCAAAGATCCAAAAAAAAAACAAAAAACGTGAAGCAACTGCCTGCATACAAGAACATGGCGAGCAGAACCCCGTACAAACCAGTAAAAGCCACTGCAAGTTCTACTTTTATCAGCAGACTGTGAGCAGTGTAGGTCTATTATAATCTTCTCTCTGTGATACTCCTACCGATTCTTCTGTGCACACTACTGGACCCCACCCCTTCTCCTCTCATTTACTGTAACAAATATATACATTTTTCCAAAGCTTTGCATTTATTTTATGTTTTTATGTTTTATTTATCTTGTATATCACATTTCTTTTATATTCTTATATTTTATTCTCCCATTTATTGTAACAAATTTATACAGTTTCCGAAAGCTTTACATTGATTTTATATTCTGCTTCCCTGATGCTCTACTAAATCTGCCTTTGAATTCACACAGATAGACATCTTTAGGTACTGACCTGGGCTAGCTGGTTGATTGTTTTTCACTTCTCACAGCTTTCTCTAAGTCCTGGTCCATAGCCCCCCCCCCTTTCTTGTTCTCCTAACATAATTCTAGTGTAAGTTTCCTAGCCCTGTCAAACCTGTTTTCTCACAGCTTTCTCCATCCCCGGCTCTTAGCCCCCCCTTCTCTTGGTCTCCTAACATAATCTTATCATAAGCTTCCCAACCCTTTCAATCCTGTCTATTCCCTCCCTCTTTCTCTTGAGAGTTTACTTATTCCGCCCCTGAGCTGCGGCACCATCTTTAAATACTAAAAACCTCTGCCTGACTACACTCTGTTTCTGTCTGTCCCATGGGCATCCCTCAGTAGTGTGCACAACTGTAAGTACCATTTGTAATTATGATTGTACTTACATATTAAATCAAAAAACCTGATGTAGAAAGGCACCATCTTTTGACTTAGTTTTTCTGCCCTTGCTACATAGGAATCCCCAGTAGTGTATTTGCTTATACCATATTCCATTCTTTTTTAATTAGTACTCTATTGAGTCATAATGTACTGCATGTCCCTTTCTAAAACCCCTGGCATAACTACTTTATTTTTATGCTTCTCAGTAAACTGCAGCTCTCCATTGGTGCACAAATATTAAAAACAAACAGAAAGGTAACATTCAAACCAAAACGATGGGCTGCCCTATTTCTGTAGTTGCTAACCTTCTCACTGATTGTTTTCTGTTTGGCGACAGCTGCTCCTCCCGGAAGGTGTTCCCCTACCAAGAACTCCATTGACAAATCCACATTCACCATACAGAGCCAAAACAACACCCTCCCTGAAATCGTTCCCAACACCAAGCTTCTTGGCATCATTATTGATGAAGAACTAAAATTTGACACCTACATCCGCTCCGCAATCTAGACAACCCACCAAAAGTTAGGTCTCCTCTACAGGCACAACTGCTTCCTAAGCCCCTATACCTGTCAAACTCTTGCATCCACCTTCCTAATCCCCTCCCTTATGTATGGTGCCCTTCTTTTCACCAATCTCCATCTTGGCCTTCGGTCCAAACTTGAATCCTGCTACCACAAGATCTCCAAATTTGCAACCAATTCAAAAAAAACTCATCTCACCACTGCCACTCCCTCCTCACCCTCAACTGGCTTGAACTACTCAACTACCTCATAAACTCACCACTGCCCACAAGCTCATCTTTAAACCTGCCAACCGCCCAGCTCTCCCTACTTCCTTAAAACCTTACATTACCAACCGCTCACTCAGATCCAAAAAACAAAATCTCCTTCAGGTCCACAAACCTGCATGATCTCCTGGCCATCTACTGCTGTCCCACTCCTTAGCTAAACAGTGGAACTCTCTCCCCACACACCTATTCAACCTGCCTAACCATACAAATTTCAAATCTGAGCTACTCTCCCATCTTTCTTCCAAATGGGAATGCCCTTGCCACTCTCCAACTTAACCCCCCATTCCACCTTGCACTAACTCATCCAACTACCTCTACTATTACTTCTTCCTACCCAAAACAATCCCTTCCCTACCAAAAACTAATTTTCTCTCTAATATCTGTTGTACTATACTCTCCAGTCTCAATTATACTATTACCGTCTCCATGCATAATATTTTCCTAACCTACTAATGGCTAGTAGCTATATATTTTGAAATGTTAAACCTACAATTGAGTTTATAACAAAAATATTCACATTATGTAAATGTTGAAATTTCTGTATTGAATCATGTCTTTTCTTTTTTGTAACTTTGTGACTAGCCAATTGCAAATATCATGGAGCTTATCTGTAAATGTTTAATTAGCTGTATGAACTATGTCCTTTTGTAGCATGTGAAATGTAACTTGCAATTATTTTGGAGCTTTTATCCCCGGGCCTCCACTGAAAACGGGCTCTTCTTGTCCCAGTGGACTTCCCTGGTCATCAAACTTTAAATAAATAAAAAATAAATAAAATTTGTAGATGTGGTGTCCCTGACTGATACTTCTGAACAGATCTGAGTGCTTCCTTTGGGGTTGCAGACATATGTGAAGAAGGACTTATGATAGTTTGTAGTAGTTGTTGCCAATTTGGACTCAATGTTTGTTTTGGAGGACTTCAGTAGTGCTCTTATTTGCTTGTTTAGGCTAAGGAGACATTGCTTCCAACTGGTCACCTGCTCCTTCTTGGTCTTGGACAGCGATGTTTCCTCTTGTTATAGAGTTTATTTATTGCAGATGTCCACTAGAGAGGTTTACTTATCCTTGCAGAGGATGATGCAGTCCTGTCATGTATTCCTGATTCCATGCATCTATATACATGCTCGTATAGTGCTTTTGTGCTCTTTTGGATATTGGTGCCAGTTCCAGCAGAGGGGGAGGGGGCTGAGAAGCTGTTTATACCATCCCTCGGGAGGCTGTAATCAACTTTGGAGACATGTTTATGTGTGACTCTAGCTAGATGCGTATTGTGGGAGATGGTGAGTTTAACAGTGACTGCTTCACGGTCGAATCTTACTAGGGAGGATGATACTATAGGGATGCTGCGGTGCTTACTAATGTTGTTTAATACCATGTCCAAGATATTTCCACCACTTGTGGGAGTATCATCTAGCTGTTCAAAGGTGCTTGCATTGACAACATTGATGAGTCTCTGGGCATTTGTGTTCTGGCATGGGTAGTTCTTCCAATCTATGTTTGGGTAGTTAAAGTCACCCAGGATTGGAGTAAAGGGTTGAATCCTGATACAGTCGAACAGGTCCATATAGGCGGAATGGCCACCTTCAGTCAGATAGGGGGCCAGTAGCTAGATATAATTTGAATGGGGATCTTGTCAATGGTTAACTGCACCTTGAGTGTACTTTGTGCCTCATACTGTGTGAGCAGCTTGGAGGTGTGTATGTCTATGATAGATACTGAAACTCCACATCCTTTGGCTTTACTGCCCACAGTTTGGGGTCTGAATGTATGATAGGATGGGTTACCAGGTAAGGCTGGGGTGCTCCCCGCAGCTGTGAACCAGTTGTCTGTGATTGCACAGATGTCAGCATTTTCCAGGGTGAAAACTGCTTGCAATGAGTGCAGTTTCATGTTTACTCTCCTAGCATTTAGCAGCACAACCTTTATGTTATTTTTGTTGACATTTTTATGTTGGTAGTTTTAATATCATCAGTTGTCCTACAAAAGACACTATGGGGGAGGCAGGAACCTTTGCCAGAAACCTGAAGCCCAGGTGAGACAGATGCAGGCCATGACTGGCAAAGCATTGTGGTCTGTCAATCATATCGTCCCAGGGTGTCAGGTGCTGGTCTGGAATCCCCCTGGACTGGCACCTGAAACTAAGACAATTGTTAAAGTCAATCATTTCCTGTTTGTATTGAGGCATCATTCTGGGTGATGGTAGGATGCTGCTTAAGGTTAGGGACCTACCTGCCTGGAACACATACTCAGTGAGCTCAATCATCTCTCTCCTCATATAGTCCAGGGAAGTATGTCTGAAGTCATTCATGCCAACATGAACTATGACAGTCATAACACTAGCTGTTGTTGACAGACTTCAGTGCGTATGTGATATGGCACATTCTGACACCGGACAGACAACTAACTGTGACTTTCTCCTTATGCAGCCTGGTGAGAAGCACATCTGTGTGTCTCACAATGGAGTCTCCTATGACTAATATGTTGGGTTTATGGTGAAGCCTTAGTGGCTGTAAGACACAGGTGTGTGTACTATGCATGGTATGTGGTGTGGAGGGCTGTGGAGATTGCATGTGTTTTTGCCTCGGATGTCTTTTTTGTTTGTGTATGTGTATGTTGAGGACCTCCACATATGTGGGTGTGTGTTGTACAGATGTGGATGGTGTTTGAAATGTAGTGACTAGATTGACAACCTTTTCGGTGCCAGGTATACTGGCTTGAGAGGGAGAGAGCATGGACCCTAAGTTCCTAATGTAATTGCATTTCTCATAAAATGTGTTCCTATGTGGTGGTAGTATATGGTTTTCTGTGTAAATGAGGCAGTTGCTACACTGTGTCAGGATGCCCATATCAACCAGACTGGCAGGAGAAACTGTAGGACATTGTCCATCTATATGTGTCAGAATCTGAGGGAGAAAAGCCAGGGAGACCTAAGGGGTGGGCCTAAAGCCCGCGTCCTTAAACCCAATGTAAGAGGCTTACAATAACACAGTTTAGACAGGCTATAAACAAGCAGTAATAAATGCAATAGAAAAAAAGCAGTTGGACACTTAAGAAAACAAGCAGCAAGTAGCAGGAAAAAGCAAGATGAGCAGAAAAATGCAAGATTTATTGCCACTATGTTGCTGACAGCCACATCCATAGTGTGTTGATGGATGGCAGGGTATCATGTGGTAGTTACTGGAGGATAGTGCTGGCCAATTTGGATGTGCAGGGTGTGTACATAGTGGAGAGCTATGTACTGTATGTGGTCCTGTGATGTGGTCCCCTCTTCTTGTCTTTCAAACAGCATGTACAGACTAAGGCACTCACCTTTTTCTGCTGCCAAAAACAATGTGATAATGGATGGCCTCCAACTCCATCACAATATCCTGCTTTCTAGGAGTTGCCAGAATTCAGAGCAATGGGCTGCATCATGGGCAGACCTCATCACATCTGTAGACCCAAGTAGAGTTACAGACAGAAGCTACAAGCAGGTCGGACACGAGGCCACAGATATGATAAATACTGCATAGCAAAGGGCTGTTGCTGTGGCCAGGAACCATGCTACCTCAGGTGGAGGGCTTTCAGCTGAATAACCACTCTCAGCCACAGTGGAGATCCTGGCAAACCTGGCATCAACCACCAGCTCCCAAGGATCTTTCATTCCATACGTCATGGAGTTGTGTGGCACAGCTTCCACAGCAGAGGAGTTTCCAAGTAAGCCTCCTGTGTTCATCACTGTAATACTGTAGCAGTCATTGTGGCAGCCTCTGCATACCAGTGCACAGATGTTGGGTTAATCTGCATTTGTGGGGGGGGGGTTGTTTGTAAGACACATTTGTGCACACATACTCTGAATGTCCGCAATGTGGGCAGTATCAGAGTTCCTACTGTACATATTGTTATACGCACATTATCCTGTAACAATCTCACATTTCTGTTTGCTGACAAACCTCTTCCTTACATTTACATACTGTAGGTACAACATCTGGTGTGGCTGAAGTCCAACATCATGTAGCCAGTGAGTGTGAAATTGTTTGGTATGGCTCACTTATACCCTAAGAATGTTAAGGGTAGGCAGTTTGTCTAGGCACAACTATTATGCTTAGCCAGAGTACATTTGTCTGTCCAGTTTTGGAGGGGTTCACTGCAGTTCATTGAATCAGTAATTACAGTAGTGTATTTGCAGGAGCTGTAACATATGTGCACTTATTTTTATGAAGGACTGTGCACTCTGCTATACAGGGGGCAATAGTATGGTGATGATGGGTGCATGTGGTGTAGGTGTAGGTCCATCACATACACTGATTATCTCACAGGTGTATAGTACTAACAACATTAACCAGATATAGGTGCAGTGTATGTTATTAAGGGCCTGTCTTGTCTGTGTATGTTGTAGTCTGCATGTGTGTTGGCATGAGATCATAAATAAGATGTGTTATGTATAATGCAGTTGTGCCACTTCACCTGTATGTGTGTGTGTGTGTGTGTGTGTGTGTGTGTGTGTGTGTGTGTGTGTGTGTGTGTGTGTGTGTGTGTGTGTGTGTGTGTGGCTCAGCAGACATACTAGTGTGGGTATTAATGTAGGTATGTCATCTTCCTCCTTACAGTTGACTGTGGGAGTTGGATTGTTTCCCCCTCATAACCTGATGTCAGTATCTCATTGGAATCTAATGATGATGGTGGCCATAGTGAGGCACAGGTGCAGTTGTTGGGGGCAGAATCTGTCCCATGGGCTAACATCCGACTTTCTCCTCAAATGTCCCTGCACACAGTCAGTATGCCCACACATACTCAGTCTCCTGCAGCCACAGATATTGAACAGAGTGTGGTGGCATTGAACAGGAGAGTGTGGAGGCTATGGCATCAGTAAGTGTAGACACTAGCAATAGCCAGAGGACTGGCGAGGTCCCACACAGGCAGAATGATAGGGCTGCACAAGGGGATCAGCTGCCCATCCACCACCTGCCACAGGTGTCACATCATGAGTCACACGATGCATGTTTCGGGCTGTCATGGAGGCACAAGCACTTTCCAAATGCAACACCAGATGGAAGCTCAGGATCATGACTACATCACTGTCTGGCATCCGTGACTCCATCAACAACATTGACGATGCCATGCATCACTTCACTGATATAGTGGACAGATGGCGGGGCGAGACATTGTCAGTCCTTAACTGCTTATTGTCTGCGCTAGAACATGTGGTGGGAGTAGGGTGTTGGACACGTGGCTGTAGGTCAGCAACATCTGCTGAGAGTCTACGTGGGCTGTGTACACTCATGCTCCCATAGTGGCAGTACCGCCAGCACTACAGAAGGGAGGTTGCTGTCCACACCATGATGTGGCAGACCATGGGCATATGGTGCTGGCTGGTCCCATGAGAGACTTGGGCCCAGCAGACACCAGTCACCGTCAACAACTAGTACCGCATCTGACCCTGGGCATGGTGGTGTTAGTGCCACTCCTGGCACAGCCAGTTCCCATGTTTCTGGCCAGAGATGGTGAACTGTGCAGTCTGCCATGTTTGGTCCACTGCTGTCCAACATACCCATGTGTAGGGCTAGCACATGGCGTGACTGTGCACACACACACACTCATACATCAGTGTCACATGCAGATCACCAAGAGACACACACAGCACTTCTCCATGGCCCAGCAGACCACCCCCCTTCCTGACTCCCACACATGATGTCAACTGTTTGGCATAGCCTAGGCCTCTACCACCCCCACACCACACCCTGTGCATGTGATGATACCTGTGCCACTTCCCTGCCATCCATAACATTGATGCAGGGACATACAAATACATGTCTGATGCACGGGGTGACTATAGTACATTACAGTACATTGTTTACTGTGGTTCTGTTATGCCATGAGAGGTGTTGTCTGCTGGCAGGTGTCATGAGTACACATTAATGTGTTTGTTCCTTTGTTGCATTGCAGACTGACAGATGTCTCTCAGAACTTTGTATGTTTCTGTTGCAGGGCTGTGAGTGATTATGCTGTGGAGACTTGGTGGCAATACAGTGCAGCGACTCAGGACAGCATGGTAGCAAAGCAGGCATATGGCATCAGCAAGGTAAGGTTTTATATTTTCATGGTTATCTAGTTGCATCTCTATATAGCAGTGTGTCAGGAGCAATGGGGTTGACAGCATAATCCTGCATGCATACCCCATGGCAAGACATGCCACTCTTGATATGTGTCACCTGAGTGTTGTGTACCTGCAAATGTAGGTGGTAGCAGATAGCATTTATGCCTGGGTAGATGTCGGCTATTAAGGGGCAGCAGGTACTCACAGGACCTTAAAATGTTTAATAATTGCATACACATAGGCAAGACTGACAGACTGCTGCAAGGGGGTATATTTACACACACACACACACACACACACACACACACACACACACACACACACACACACACACACACACACACACACACACACACACACACACTCATAGAGTTGACCTTTTTGTGATTAGAACCCCTACCTAGCTAGTTGTAGATATTATAGTATCATAGACTAATCGCATGCACTATGGAGGTTAGGTCTTGTGGGAGTGTCTGCCAATGCTGTTATGGTGGATGACATCAGCAGAGCCTGTAAAGGAGGCCAATGGGGTGAATGGTGACAGGGCCTGAAAATGTATAACCGTTGCATACAGATAAGTGAGACAGACTCACTACTGCAAGAGGGTATATTTACACACACATACTCACACTGACAGAGTTGCCCTTACTGAGAGTAGAACCCCTACCTATCTAGGTATGTACACTATAACACTACAAACTTATCGCATGTGCCCTGCAGCTTATCTATTTTTTGAGATTGTCAGTCAGTGCTGTTTAAGGTGTACAACATCAGCAGGCCTTGTAAAGGATGCCAATGGGGAGGTCGACAGGTAGGCACAGTGCCTTAAAATGTATAACCATTGAACAGACATAGGTGAGACAGACACACTGCTAGCTTAAAAAGGTATATATTTCTATGTATACACACACATGCCCAGTTGCCTGTTACGAGATTAGAACCTCTTTCTATCTAGTAGTATACACTAGAGCCCTCTGTAGTTATTGCATGTACCACAGAGTTTATCTCTTATTAGAATGTCAGCCAATGCAGTTAAGGTGGGTGACATCGGTAGGTGTTGACAAGGAGGACAATGTGCAGGAGTACAATACTCACAGGGCCATAAAATGATTCACCATGGCAGAGACAAATGCCAGATGGCCATGTCTGTACCACTGTTTGGGAAATATCTATACACACACACACCCATACATACAAGGTGGCTGAAGTGAGATTAGAACACCTACCTACCTACCTACTATAAAACAATATAGCTCACAATACTTATTGCATGTGCCACTGGTTACATTTGCTGTACACATGGCTGCAGCCACAGTACTTGTGGACTATGCAAAGTGGTCTTGTATTACACAGCATGTGTGTCCTGCAGCGTGAACCTGCTTTATGCTGTTAGTGTATCTAGTGTCCTACTTGTGGGGTATGTGTTAATACCTCTGCTATGTGTGTACAGGTACCACTTCCACCATGTCTGGCCGGTTGCAGTTTGCTAGGTGGACAATTGGCCATTGGCAATATGGCCTGTCCAGGTCTGGCATTGATGCCATTGCACATTACACCACCTGCTCACTATTGTCTGTCTACAGGGTGACATTCCACAGGTAGAGAGTTCTGTGGTTGGGCAATTCTGTCATTATACAGCCTGGGTTTGTTACCATCTAACAACTGCTGTGTGTGTAGGTGCAGATAACCCTAGCATCCTACATGTATATGTGGACATCCTTACATCCCCATACACATATAAACATGTATATATGTTTATATATATATATATATATATATACATATACATATACACATGTATATATAGATATATCAGGGATGTAACTGTAGCTGTGTGTGTGCTATGTGACTGTATTATATAGATATATGTGGAGGGTCTAAATCACTCTACACCTTTATGTAGCTCTCTCTCTCCCTAGATATATATATATATATATATATATATATATATATATATATATATATATATATATATATATATATATATATATATATATATATATATATATAAAATCTGTGCCACATACTGATAGGTTGGGCAAACATTTGTGAGGGGAAAGGGAGAGACAGATACCTATACATAGCTGCCTGTATGCACATGCATATTTTCATACATCAGTTCCTCAGGCAAATGAAGCATCAGATATGGGCTCAGTTCAGACGTGTAGGAGCATGCCCAGTGTGACTATCAGTACTTACAAGGTGACTCCAGGCCACACCTACCTGTACTCCAGTTTGGGGTTTTGTGTGCTGCAGCCATTTGGCTGCTGCACCTAATTCAACAGTCATCAACGTGATATTTTGTCCACAGCATTTCCTGGCTGTGTGCTGAATGTAATATATATATGTCTCATACCTACCAAGTGTGATGATTATAATAAAATGTACTGAGTTCTGCATATGTATGTTACATTGTACAGAGTATTGTAGATTTCTGGCAGATTATTGGAAAATCATTATAGGTTGACATTCAGACATGCTGATGGACATTTGAGCTACTGACTCATAGACATCAGCAAAACCATGTGCTAATGCATGGCTTGTTATTCTCTGCAGTTTATACATTTGTCTGGGAAGTACTTAATCCTTCCCCTTGTATTTAGGCCTTTGTCCCACCACTGTTCATGGCTTTGTGTAGATTCCCTGCTGTAAGTGGTTGTGAGTATGATGTGACTGGGGTACATGCTGGGGTCTATATTATCTCAACAAAAGTGCATATGTGCGACTACGAAAAGGTCGACACATAATGCACGAAAATGCATAAGAGGGAACGGTCACATAAGCAAATTTTTCCCTAGGGAAAAAAAAAACTTATGTGGCCATTGGCTAAAAAATAATTTAACATCATAAATAGGTGGGGGGCTTCGGCCCCCACACCCCCTAACTAAATATACCAACTCCGAGATCGCACTATATGGAAGGAAAGGGCAACTCTGGGAAGTGGCCAACCATCTCCTTGCCCTATGACAAAATCATCAAATTGCTTAAATGCGATTCAATTAATTTGTGTCGCTCAAAACGCATTCACCTTTTGTTGTGTTAATCTAGACCCACATGCTGTAATAGCAGACGCAGGGTGACAGTCTACATACCTCTTACTGTACATTTTTGCAGGATGTCCAGCATTCTGCTCCATATGTCTGCTCTGATCCTCATACAGTTGTGGTTTCTCGGTAATATACTAATACATGGAGCTCACAGAAAAGTACTGACACAGTTAAGTGATGGCCTTTAAATGCTGCTGCTAACCTGACCTGTTGCAACCTGCTGTTATACTAGCCACTTACTAGATTACTCAAATCATGTATAATGTCTGTTTGTTTGGCCCTCTGCCACCCATTGACTTTGCCTTTGTCCAGCTTTCTGGCGTGAACAGATTGAGGCATATTGACACTCTGTAGGACTCCTACCATACGAGTACCTGACATGCAAAAGTTGTAGGTACATCCAGCTTCAAACCATCAACACTTGACCCGACTCAGTTCAGCTTTGTTAAGGGCAGATCATGCCTACTAAACCTAGCTGCCTTCTTCGAGACAGTCACTAAGGCCATAGATGAGGGAAATGTGGTTTGCACAGCCTACCTTGACCTCGCCAAGGCTTTTGACACAATTCCCCACTCGGGTATTACAGAAAACCCACCGGCCTGAAAATAAACTCCTATGTCATGAGATGGGTTGCCAACTGGCTTACAGACAGAACTCGGTAAGAATAGTAGGCTCCAGGTCTGACTCTAAACCAGTCACAAGTGGTGTCCTGCCATGCTCGGTCCTGGGACCCTTACTGTTCAGCATATACTTCTCAGAAGTATAGGCAAACACAGGAGGACTGTGGCTAACCAAGGTTGCCGATTACTGCAAACTGGGAGCCATAATTGACTCTCTGGCTGACATGGACATCCTCCAAAAGGGCCTTACTGAGACGGACACCTGGTGTCAAACTCATGGCCTCAAGCTAAATGCCAAAAAATGCATAGTCATCCTGTTTGGGAAAAACAAAACACCCACGAATTACCACATAGGTGGCAGCCCCCTTAATACAGAAGAGGTAATAAGAGATCTGGCGACCCAGGTAGATAGTAATCTCTCCTTTGACAATCATATTGCCAAAGTAGTTAGGAAATCCTTCTATGTGGCCCATCTAATTACTAAAGGATTCGCATCTAGAAAGAAAGAGGTTATAGTGCCCCTCTACTTGTCACTCATCAGACCCATCATAGAGTACAATGCCCCATTTGGGATGTACCTCACAAGACACTTCCAACAGCTGGAAAGACCAGAAAAATACCTCACCAAGAGGATTACTGGCCTCAAACATATGTCCTATGCAGCCCGACTGTAAAAACTCCGGCTGTACTCAGTGGCATATTGCTTACTCAGAGGTAATCTCTGCCTGACTTACAAAGCCATGTCCAACTCAGAATTGATGGACATGGTCCACCTAAAAAAATCCAACACTGCGAGACATGCACTCTAGTGAGCTAAACCTCACCACAGCAATAAATAGAACATGCTGGAGGATAGATTCATGTCACAGAGACTCTCCATGCTTTGGAACAAAATTCCAAACTACATTAGGCAGAGCCGCTCACTAACACTTTTCAAGAGAAACCTTGACGAGTGGATGGGTAACAGAAAATACACCCCTGGGATCACTTCATTGGCTCTACTTGACAGAGGATCAGTTCATTAATCAGTGGGGAGGCGAAAGCTGACACAATCTGGCTAGGCTTATAAATGCCCTCGGGCAGATAGTCTAGTACCTACCTATGAACTTATGAACACCATTAACCATGGTAATGTACTTAGCCCAGTGAGCCACCGGAAGGTGAGGTTTAATTCAAGACACTATCCAGGGCAGACAGACAGACATACACTGTGCGAGCCCTGCTGTGACCCTTGCATTTTGTGTACAATAGGACATTTGGCCAGGTTCATTATGACAGCCCTGGGATTCTGTGGTCTGCAGCTACATCCTTGCAGACATAACTGTTACTGCAGTTGTGTGGGAATAGTGGTGTGTTGGGGGTAGCAGACTCTGGCATTAACAGTGTTGCATCTGTTCTGTGACCCTGCTATTTAGCATTCCCCTTGCACAGTGCAGTTGATTTTGCAGCCCTGTGACCTACTGCATATTATGGGGCACCCAGTATTGGAGAGAGCACCTGTTGTCCCAGGTAGCTGTTAGTTTTCTGCAAGTAGCCCGGCAAGCCACTCTATTCCCTTACATACATGCTGCAGGTCCATAAATATGCTACCATAGTCTAGTACCCTGGACATTTGTAGTAAAGGAGAGTGACTTATCTTGTGGATGCAGCAGTTGAGAGACCTGTGTTTCAGGGCTGCCTCTGTGTGATGCACAGATTACACAGCCAATACATGGTAAGGTATAGGTTGTGTGGTGTGGCTGGCATCCTTTTTACTATGTATGCGAGTCAGAGTAAGGTGTCAGTCCCTTGGACACTATGTTGTCAGTGCATGTGCTATGCATTGCCTCTTTGTCAAGGCCAGGGCATACTGGGCACATTTGTGTCTTCCTACAGGGACAGGCTCAGGGGGTTCCTCCTTTGAGTCCTCCTGTGGCTGCATAGGCTCTAGTGGGGGGCTGTGTGTCCCTTCCCTGTAATGGTCCTGCTGTAGCTGTTTCCACAGGATCATATTGTGTAGCATGGCACATACTGTGAACATCTGTGCACATGTTGCTGGAGAGTACTGCAGGGGTCCATCTGATATATCAAGGCACTGGAACCGTGACTTGAATAGTCCAAGAACACACTCTATGATGTTTCTAGTTTTTTGTGTGCCTTATTCTGGCATTCT
This sequence comes from Protopterus annectens, assembly GCF_019279795.1. Lineage (NCBI taxonomy): Eukaryota > Metazoa > Chordata > Ceratodontiformes > Protopteridae > Protopterus > Protopterus annectens. The sequence goes on along the minus strand of NC_056735.1, from coordinate 981,623,311 downwards.
TTAGTAGGTGTGTGCGCATTTCTGATGGGTGTCATCATCCATGATTCCACTACGTAGCCAGCATCCCCCAGTAGATGGCCATATGGGATGTCCCCCTTGGCAAATGTATGGTACAGCTGTGATGAGTGCCAGATATAGAAGTCGTGAAAGTTGCCAGGGCTGCCAGCACACACACTCATGATAATGCCCTGGGCATTGCACATGTCCTGGTAGTTGATGGAGTGATCCCCCTTGCAATTGATGTAGACTCTACCCTCCTCACCAGGTGGTGCTTTGATATGTACATGAGTGCAGTCTATGGCACCCAGCACCTCAGGGTAGTGTGCTACATGGTGGAAGAGATGCATACTGCTGGCCCTCTCCTCAGGGGTGTGGGGTAAATAAATGTGCTCACTGGCATGCATTTGCATGGCATCCAGGAACTAGTGGAGTACACTGGATGGAGATGCCTGTGAGACTCCCATTATGTCCCCAGTTTGTCTTTGAAAAGTACCTGTAGCTAATATTCTAAGGGCTACACACACCTTTGTTTCCTTTGGGATGGGTTCCCCTCTATTAGCTCTGGGTCTGAGATGAGGGCGGCAAAGCTTGGTGAGTTCTTCTAGTATGTCCCTGTCCACCCTGTAGTGCTCTACAATCTTCAGCTCATGTAGCCCTGGGAAGGTTACCCTGGGGGCCTGAACACTCTTCTCAGTCTGGGCCTATTGTCAGCATCGGCATCAGCACTGACCTCAGCCTCTATTACATACAGATGTAGCAGACCAGCAGCAGCCCCTAGTATTCTGTCAGTTAAATTCCCAAGTGTGTCTTCCAATGGTGCAGAGTATGTGGGAAAAATCTGTAGGGTGTACGCATACTTTATAGTGGTGTGGTGCAGATGCAGCATGTGTGATTGGCTAACTATGATGCATTCCACCTGCCAGGTATGCATGTATGAATTTGAATAGGAGTTTGAAGGTCCCAGTGTCTGTGTATCAGGGCCTTAACAGTACTTTCTACATGACTGGCTTTCCCAGGCTATTACCCTTTTTTTTTTTTTTTTTTTTTTTTTTTTTTTTTAATATCTTTCCTGCTAAGCACTGCAGCTTAAAATATGCTTAAACCAGGTAAAACATGCCCTGCAGCTAAACAAAGCTTAGCAGAAGTAGACACCCCCCCCCCACTCAGCTGAGTGGTGCATGGCACAAATGGGCTCCGCTGAGCTCCAGTCCAATTATCTGCCCCTAATATGCACTCTCTGACCTTCTAAAGGGGCATTTACAGCCCCTGTACAATTTTTCATTTCTTGTACACACTAATTTTCCATGAACACTTTGGACACCAACACGGGGTCTGCATGACTACCTATCTGCTTGCTGGATCACTCCAGCACCCTCATTTGCATGAAATTCACCTCCTTATGAGGTGATTTGCATTCTACTTACTAGATCACATGACTGCTGGTTTCAGTGTTTGGGCCATGCTGCTATGCCTACATGGAAAATCACTCCGTGTAGGCTTTATTAAATTTGCATGTATGTATCATTCACCTTACCTATTTGATGCTTTTTTTTTAAAGCTACTTATTCCATCCTTTGGTACCGTATATATTTGTATTTTTTTCAGCAGAAAAGTTTGGAACCTACTTCTTAATTATCACTAGATCACCAAAGTGAATAACAGTTCTGGAAAGTAAATGACCTTCAAACACAGACACATACTTACATGATTGTTGCATAGTACTTACTACAATGACTTTTTTTGTCTCCTGAAGAACTGTCACATACAGCACCACACCACTTTGAAGTGTTATCACACCCGTTCGCAGATTCACAAGATAGGCCATATGAACAGCTGTTAAACACTGAATGAGGAAATAAAAGACACAGCTCAGAAAAAATAATGACAACGGTTAAATATTACAGCATGCATTTATTTACACTATTATTTTTTTTCCTTTTATTTATTCAAATATTATTTTATGTCTGTGATGTCCCCACGTTGGGCCAGTAATCAAGGAGCCTGAATTCTCACCAGTGACACTGGAGAGGGACTTTCACTTGGAATATAAATGGATACACTCAGTATTTCCAGATGCAGTCCTCTCTGCATCAACCACAATTTCCCTTAACAGCACACAGGAAACACAGTCAGCCAGAGGTCTGGATTTCTCTGTCTCCCTCCAGCTTCCCGGTAAGACTTCCCACTGGCACAGCTTCAGAGATAGGTCCTCAGCCAAGTGCCTAAGCCAAGTCCTCCACCACTCGCTCTGTGAAACCAGTGCTTCACATCCCTGCTCCAAGTGGCTAACTGACAGACACTTTGAGATTTGATTTGTACACACACACACACACACACACACACACACACACACACACACACACACACACACACACACCTGAGAAAGGTTGGCACAGGTTTACTAACTATTCCCCCTTCTGCCCAGATTATAAGGTAGTTATCACTGCCACCATGCACTATAAAGCCAGCTACTTGAAGGCTCTTGCAAGGGTTCCCAATTACACTGATATGATAATAGCATCCCTGGCTATAGCATCCCTCATGCAGATAAACACTCAAAGAAAGGTGGCAGCATTGCTCTCATGTTTAAACACCACCTCAACATTCAAACTATCAACAATTCAGCCCCCTTGACTGGAGAGGAAGAAATCTTATATGCCAACCTCAAACTAAACCCAAATAAAACCATAAACATCATTGGCTGCTACTTTGCCCCAGGCCAGAATATTCCTATTCTAGAAAACCTCCTAAATTGGCCAGTCTCTCTCTTCCCCGAGAAACCATCATCCTCGGTGACTTTAACACAAGCTGGCTATCCTGTAATAATAACCACCCAACCATTCACTTAAATCTACATGGATTTTCCCAACTAATATAATCTCCCACCCATATAAATAAAAACCTTAACAACCATACTCTCCTCGATTGGATAGTAGTCAACAAAGAACCCCATTCCTACACAACAGGCTGTCTACCTGACAGCTTCAGTGACCATACCTCTATTTTACTTCTAAAACACCATGTAAAAAATGCCAATTCTATTATCCATAGACAAATCCGTAATATAACAAATTTTAAATTCCACTCCTTCAACTCTTCCCTCCAAAACTGTAACTGGACACCACTAAAATACCTCAATCAAAAGCCATCCACTTCTTCAATTCCATCTCCATCAACATCCTAAACACCAACGCTCCCCTAAGATATGCCAGAGTCAAAACTAAAAGTTCCCCCTAGCTTCAAAAAACCTGCCCAGGGACTAATAAAAATTAGGGACAAAGCATGGGAACTGGGAACAGTGGCACCAAACAAAACTCCCCTCTGCTAGGCAATCCTTCCTTGAATTGCGTAACATGGTTAAAAAGCAAATAAAACTAGATAAAGCCCTTTACTATCAGTCCACCATAAACTCCTCCCATCACAACTCTAAGCAATTCTGGTCCACAATAAATTCCATACTCCACCCAGATAAACTAGGTACCCCCCCACCTACCATCCCCTCCTCCTCAGGCACTATAGCTGACTCTGTCAACAAACATTTCACTGAAACCATTCTAGCACTAGCCAAACAACAACACTCCTCTTCCACTACCTCCCTCAGACAACCCCAACCCCCGCCCCCTCCTTCACCTTCCCTGCAGTACCCACCTCCTACATAAAAAAAAATTCTGAAAAAAACTTAAGCCCACAAAAGTAGCAGTTGACAACCTTCCCTCAGAATACCTAAAAATAGCAGCTGGCACCCTAGCCTATCCAATTTCCATATTAATTAACCACTCCATATCAGAAAGCTATGTGCCTACCCTGTGGAAAATTTCACACAGCATTCACCTACACAAAGGTGCTCCACCGACCTTTCCAACTACCAACCCATTGCCATCCTTTCCCCACTGTCCAAGATTCTTGAGAACTGTATTGACCCTTAGGTAATAAACTATCTCCTAGCTAATAATCTCCTCTCCAAAACCCAACATGGCTTCAGGCAATATCACAGCACCACCACTGCCTTGCTCCCCTTCACCAACACAATCCTATAGCATAAAAACAATGACCTATTCTCCTCCGCTATATTTTTGGACCTATCAAAGGCTTTTGATATGGTATCAAACAATATACTTCTCTCTGTCCTCACCAATCTCTCCTTTTCCCACTCTGCCACAAACTGGTTCCATAGCTATCCCTCTGGTTGGCAGCAATCAGTGATTTGGCAAGATCAGCTATCCCCTTGTCTCCCTGTCTCTCTTGGGGTCCCCCAAGACTCCATCCTTAGCCCCTTACTTTTCTCCCTTTTCACCAACAACCTTCACACCTCCACCAAACATGCCACTCTCATACAATGTGCAGATGACTCCACCCTCATCTGCTCTGCCCCCCCACTTTACCAGAACTCCAAATGATCACACAAGATGCATTCACATCTGTAGAAAGCTGGCTTTTCAATGCCCAACTTCTACTCAATCCAAGCAAAACCAAACTCTTTATTTTTCAATCCTCCAAATCTAACCAGTCTTCCACCCCCTTCAACATTCATGCCAAAAACAACACCATCATCTCCCCATCAGAGCACACCAAACATCTAGGTGTGGAGATAGACAACAATCTCAAATTCAACCTCCACATATCTCTTACCATAACAAAGTTCACAAAAAACTCGGGGCACTATATAGAAACAAACAATACCTATCCAAGACAGCCAGGACCGCTATTACCAACTCCCACCTCCACCTTACTCTATGCCTCTCCCATACTCACCAACCTTAGACAGACTGACCTAAACGAACTTGAAACCTGCTACAATAAAATTGCAAAATTTGCAACAGGCACAGCCTACTGTAGCCACCACTGTAACCACCACCTTTTTTAGACTTACTAACAAAATCCAAAGTGAGAGTATTGACTATTTGGATATTCATATATGTAATGACTTCATGAATTTATATATATATATATATATATATATATATATATATATATATATATATATATATATATATATATAGATAGATACACACACACACACACACACACACATATATATATATATATATATATATATATATATATATATATATATATATATATATACACACACACACATATATATATATATATATATATATATAAGGACTAGAGTAATAGAAGATGGGGTTCTAACATCTATAGAAAGGAGACTTACTCCAATGATATGTTACATTACGACAACTGTCATCCTCCACATCAAAAAAGAAGTATTAGAAAGGGACAGATGGTGAGACTCTCAAGGTTAGTTAGTGAAGACGCTAAGTTACTAAATGAATTAGGAATATTGATTAGGATGTTTGTGGATAGAGGTTATCCGATGGGTTTATTAAAGAAAGTTAAGAAAGAAATATTAAAATATAGAGGTAGCAGATTTGCACCTATTTTGAAGGTTGGTTTACCTAAAAGTACTGACAATACCTCAAATATAGATAAGATCAATAGACAAGGGGCTATGATAATGCAATATAGTAATTCCTGTGGACAGTCTATAGTGAATGTATTAAATACTTATTGGAATATATGTTTTACTTCCAAGAAATTAGAGACAAAGTGGGAAATAAACTCCTGGAAACCTATTCTAAGGGTAAAAGTCTTAAGAAATGGTTTGAGAGTTGAACAAATTTTGCACACAACAACAATAGAAATTTGAATTCTAAAATGTATAAGTGTGGTTGTTGTAGGTGGTGCACATTTGTTAATGATGGGTCCATACTTTGGTATTTCAGGATACAATAGAACACTGAGTTGTTCTTATAGGTGTAATTGTAATATTGAAAATGTAGTACACATGGCTTCCTGTATTTCATGTTTAGCATTTTATGTAGGAAAAAAGTACAGTTGTGTACACTTACCATAAATGTAGATGTTCGAGTGCATTCACTGTTGCAGTCATCACATTCAGGTTATCCCTGCCAGTGAGCTCTCGGCCGGCCCGAATACCAGATGCTTAGTATTTATGCGTCAGTTGCTGTCGCTTCAGGATTGATGTCAGGTCGTCAGTAGTATAAAGTAAGGCAGCCGACACCATTACATCAGTTTTTCTTGCCCTAACCTGTCAGGAGCCCCCAAAGTAGGACACCAGGTTCTGGTGGAAGAACCTCACCAGTGGAAAATAAATACCAATATGTCTCTTGTAAGGAAAGAAGAAAATAAAGGGGGATGGAGGGAGAGAAACCAGGACTGCAATAGTGAATACACTTGAACAGCTACATTTATGGTAAGTGTACACAACTGTACTATGTTCTTCGTGTTTCACTGTTGCAGTCATCATATTTGGGTAGATTCCCAAAGCTGAGAAAATGGGTGGAGGCAGTCAAGGAAACTAGGGGCTGGCTAGGATGCCCTGCAAGACTGCAGTGGCAAACCCTGCCCTGGATTTGGAGAAGAGAGGCAGGTGGTAATGCTTGGTAAAAGTGTGAACAGATGTCCAGTTGGGAGCCTCAAGGATATCCCTGGTGGGGGCTCCTGTTAGGAAAGCTGCGGAGGTGGAGGCTGCTCTGGTGGAGTGTGTCCTGACCCCCTTGGGGGGAGGCTTTCCATGCTGTTTGTAGCAGAAATGGATGCAGTGTGCTATCCATTTGGAAATGGTTTGTTTGGAGATGGCTTTGCCTTCTGCCCCTGTAGCAAAGCTAACTAGAAATTGATCAGATTTTCTGAAGGATTTAGTCCTGTCCAGATAGAATCTGAGCTGCCTGTGCACATCTAGAGAGGGAAGAATCATTTCCCCCTTCTTCCGGAGATAAGGAAAGAAGGTGGGCAGATGAATGGATTGGATGAGAGCCACACTAGATACCACTTTGGGCATGAAGGATGGGTTAGTTCTGAGGGCTACCCTGTCTGCATGGAAGATGATGAAGGGTTCCACAGCCATGAGTGCTTGCAGCTCAGAGACTCTTCTGGCTGAACTGATGGCCAGAAGGAAAGATGTCTTCCAGGAGAGAAATTTTAGCTCTGCAGAAGAAGCTGGTTTGAAAGTGGGCAGGGTGAGCTTTTCCAAGACAAAGTTAAGGTCCCAAGCTGGCGTTGGTGCCCTTCTGGGGGGCCTCAAGTTGCTAGCCCCTCTGAGGAAGTGTTTGATCAAATGGTGTGAGAAAAGGGGCTGCTCAGTGAGAAAATGAGCAGAAATAGCAGAGGCATGAATTTTTATAGAGGAGAAAGAGAGACCACTGTGTAGTAGGTCAGCTAAGTAATCCAGGATGAGAGGGATGGAGGGCTGTGCCATACTGGCTCCCTTAGCCTGGATCCAGGTGCAGAACCTTTTCCATTTATCTGCATAAGACTTTCTGGTGCTAAGATGTCTGGCCTCACAAATAACATCCAGAACCTGTTTACTTAGAATGGCTGATTGGTTCAGGGTTAGGAAATAAGCAAAGCTGCCAAATTGAGTGCCTGCAATTCGGGATGCATGAATTCCCCTTCCCTCTGGGTCAGGAGGTTTGAAATCTGAGGCAGCAGGGACAGGCTGTGAAGCAAGGGGTACCAGTGTTGTTGGGGCCAGTCTGGAGCTATAAGAATGGTCCTTGGTTTTTCCTCCCTTATTTTGAGCAGTACCCTGGGGATGAGAGGTAGGGAAGGAAAGACATAGACCAATAGATTGACCCAGGGGAAGGACAGGGCATCCACTTTCCAAGCCATGCAGTGATGCTCCCTGGTGCAGAATTTTCTGAGCTGATGGTTGGTGTGAGAGCCAAAGAGGTCGACCTTCAAAGTTCCCCATTTCTGAGTTATTAAGGTGAAGGTACTTCTGCTGAGTTGCCACAAGTGTGGGTCCAGTAGGTTTCTGCATAATTGGTCTGCCAGAGAGTTGTGGGAGCCTGGTAGGAGTTGTGCTTGCAGGTGTAGTTGCATGGAAGAGGCTGTGAGCCAAAGGGTCATGGCCAGCCTGCATTGAGGGTAGGAGTGAGTCCCTCCCTACTTGTTGATGTGCTACATCACAGTGGTCTTGTCTGTTTTGATCAGGAGAACCCCTAGAGAGAGAAAGGATTTGAAAGCTATCAAGGCATGCTGCGCAGCCATCATCTCTTTTTGATTGATGTGCGGAGGGATTTCTTGAGGGCTCCTTTGGCCCTGTATGTACCTGCCATCCAGGTGTGCTCCCCAAGCATAGTCTGATGTGTCTGTGTTGATGGTCCGGGTGGCAGGGGGTGGGGAGAAGGGCAGTCCCTTGTTGTGGGAGCATGCTGTTGCCCACCAAAGAAATTTATTTCTAAGGGAAGGAATTATAGTTGTAGAGTTTCCAGGTCTTGAGAGTGTTTACACCAGAGGATCTTAAGATACCACTGAAGTTTCCTCATGTGCAGTCTGGCACATGGAATGAATAGTATGCAAGATGCCATGAACCCCAGAGCTTGCAGGATCTTCCTTGCAGATAGATGGGGCCTGGTGGCTAGTTGAGAGAAGTAGGCTGTCAGGAAAATTTGTTTCTCTGGTGCAAGGAATGCCATCTGGGATGCTTTGTCCAGACTTGCTCCCAGGAAGATTATCCTTTGGATGGGCACCTGTTTGGATTTCTTTTCATTGATTGTGTATCCTAGGGAGGTTAGCAGTGTCTTTACAAAAGGCCAGGTGCTTGAGCAGCTTTTCCTGGCTGTCTGCCTGAATAAGGCAGTCATCTAAGTATGGGTAAATCTGAATATTTCTTTGTCTGCAAAAGGCAATGGCCGGAACCAGACATTTTGTAAAAACTCTGGGAGTAGTAGATAAACCAAAGGGAAGCGCAGAGAACTGAAAGTGTTGAGATCCTGCCCTGAAGTGGAGATATTTCTTGCATTATTCCCCTGATAGGAATATGGAGGTAGGCCTCTTTTAGATCTAGGGTGGCTAGCCAAGCGTCCTTGGACAGCATGGGTAGCAGCTGCTGGAAGGTGAGCATTTTGAATTTTGGGATCACTAGGAAGATGTTTAGAATTTATAGATCAAGGATGGGGTGCCAGGCACCAGAAAAAGTCTGAAGTAGAAGCCTTGGCCTATCTGTTCTGCAGGAACATGCTCTACTGCTCTCATAGAGAGAAGGGAAAGGATTTGCTTTTGAGCCTCTGTCCTCTGATTTGGTGGTAGATCTGGAAACCCTTTTGGGATTGGAAGGATATGGAAGGAAAATTTGTATCCCTGAGACACAATGTTCAGAACTCATCAGTCCTTGATTATGGTGGCCCAGGTGCTTGAGTGAAATAAGAGTTTCCTCCTAGGGGTAAGTGAAGGTGGGCAGAGGGGGGAGGAGAAGGAGGTGAGTCATTGTGAGTTCTTACCATAAGGGGGTGGCTTAGAACTCCTGGTTTTGAAGTGGATGCAGTCCACCGTATTTCCTGGGGCTGCTGTCTGGGGAGGGGGGGGTCTGCTTCTATGGGGCCTAGGCTGGGCTGGTTTACTCGGAACAGGAAAGGACCAGTGTTTGGAGGGACAATGCCTGCTGAACCTAGGTGGCTGTACTTGTAAGAAATCCTTAACTGTTTGCATAGATTTTGATTTTTCTTCCATCTTTTTTAAGACCTCTTCTGCCTTAGTGCCAAATAAGTTATCTTTGTGCAAGGGGGCATCCAACAATTTTGATTTGACATTGTCTGGCAGGGGTTGTTCCTTAAACCATGCATGTCTTCTAATGACAGATCCAGTGACTGCTGCCCTGCAAGAGGCTTCTAGGGCATCAAAACCACAGTGCAAAGTGTGTTTAGCTACTTGGCTTGCAGAATGCATTACGTCTTGCAAATCTTTAGATTCTGCCTGAGCAGGAAGGGAAGACATTTTTTTCCTTAAGGAGTTCCAGGGTATGTTGCTGAAATTTCAGCATATGGAACTGACAATTTAGTGCCCTGATAGCAAGAGTAGCTGAGATGTATCATTTTTTACCCCATCTGTCCAATGCTCGGGAATCCCTGCCTGAGGGTGTGGGATTCTTAGCAGAGGTTGCTTTAATCCCTTTTGGCCCTTGAGAAATTATCTCAGGGTCAGCTGTTGGATTTTTAAAAAGATATTTGTGTGAGTCAAGGACTCTATAGTACCTGTCTGATTTTCTGGGAGCAGGAGGTACAGCATCAGGAGTCAAGTTGGATTCAAGGAAAACATCATCCACAACATCCAGGACTGAGGGGATGGCCAAAGGTCTGTGTTGCGGAAGATCTAAGAATTCCGAGTCACTGTGGGTAGTCCTGACTCTCCATTGGAAATGCTCCCTTAAAGAATGCAGGGTTTCCCCAAAGGAAAAATCCTCTGGGGAGAGGCTGAAGGAATGGAGTTCTCTGCATCAGAATCCTCATAAGTGGTGAGAGGTTGCATGTCTTTATAGTCAGATGCATCAGATTCATCTGACTCTTGTTCAGACAGAACTACAGGGGACATATCTCTTTTCCTTTTTGAGGGGGTAGCTTGGCTTTCCCTGATCAGCAGGATAAGATCTTCCACCATATTAAGCATTTCAGACTGAGGCAAGGCAGCAGGCGCCTGAGAGTGGGTCGTCGGTTTCTTGGGTATGGTTTGAACCCTGGGCCTAAGAAACGTGGTCATTTTTAAAAGAACAGTAGTTGCGAAAGAAGACATTGGTTTGTGTTGAGATTCGGTAGTGTGAAGGACTTCCTCAAATGCCGGTGCCTGCTCAGTGGCTCTGGACCCATCCAAGGTAGAGACGACCGCAGGATCCTTAGTTGAAGAAGAGTTTTGTGGCATACCAGACTCCAAAAGGGTTTTGGTAGTGGCCAGCGAATCAACAGAAGTGGGCATCAGGGACTGCGAAAGCTCCTCACTGAGTACCGGAGAACTGACAACTAGCTTAATGGAAGTGTCGTTGGTAGGCTTGGACCTGTGCGGTCTGTCTCTATCTTTATCTTTACGTTTTTTTGAAAGATCTGCTGTTGGATGGCTTACTGAAGCCAAATTGGAATTCAAAGACTAAAAAATATCTGGCTACAATAAGGGCCCAACGATGGATAGTTCTGGCATTAAACAAAGCACAGAAGTGACAGCAGGGGATGTCGTGGTCTGGGCCTAAACAACTGACACAGTAAGAGTGGAAGTCTCAGTGTGGTATCTGCTTTCCACAGGCGAGACAATTGTTAACTTTTTTTGACTTCTGTTAGTGCAAGAAAAAAGGATCCCCAATGGGGTACTTAGCTTTAGAAGACTTCAACTTCAATTTGGAGACAAAAACTCAGGTAGTGGCCAACCGGCACTCATGCGAACTGCTTCTGCTTTGGGCTCCACAGCAAGAAAGACTGATGTCTGCCTTACTTTGTACTACCGATGACCTGACATCAGTGCTCAAGTGACAGCAACCGATGCAGAAATACTAAGCCTCTGATATTCGGGCCAGTCGAGGGCTTCCCTGGCAGGGATAACCCAAATGTGATGACTGCAACAGTGAAACACAAAGAACATCTACTAGGAAGCTATGAGAACATATGGCAGAAAGTACAGTTTTGTACCTACCATAAATGTAGATGTCCGAACTGGATAGCATCTGCAGTCATAACAACTGGGTTGTCCTGTCGTCAGGCAGCCCTTCAGTCGGCCGGATTCCAAAGTCCGGTCCGCTTCGCTGATGTCGCACTTCACCCGACGTCATCTCTGTTGGTTCGGTATAAAGGCACCACCCGACGCCATTTTCCTCAGTGTTTCTTGCCCCAGATGCCAGTAGCCTTCTTGAAGGCTAAAATTTGGATAAATGCCAATGTTTCCAAAAAGATAGAGGTAAACACAAAAATAAGCATGTATGTACATATATACAAACAAATACACCATAAAAACTCCCCACCAGCTAGCTATTAGGAGGGTAAACACCCTAGGAGTACCACAGAGGGAAGGAGGAGGTAATCCTGACTGCAGATGCTATCCAGTTCGGACATCTATATTTATGGTAGGTACAAAACTGTACTATGTCCTTCATGGATGCATCTGCAGTCATAACAACTGGGTAGAATACCATAGCCAACTAGGGAGGAGGAAAAACTAGATTATGGTGTGTTTAGGATCCCTTGCAGTACAGCAGTGGCAAACCCTGCTCGGGATCTGGAATATAGAGGCAAATTATAATGCTTGGCAAATGTATGCACGGAGGTCCAAGTAGCCGCCTCAATAATGTCTTTGGTTGCCACTCCTCGTAAGAAGGCTGTGGTAGTGGCTGTTGCCCTTGTAGAATGAGGTCTTATGTTCTGTGGAATTGGTTTTCCATGGAAGGAGTAACAGAATCGTATGCAATTTCCTATCCATTTGGAGATTGTCTGTTTGGAAATAGCTTTTCCTTCCCTTCCTGTTGCATAGGCTACAAAAAGCTGGTCAGTTTTTCTGCTACTTTTTGTTCTGTCCAAGTAGTAGCGTAGCTGTCTATGTACATCCAAGGTATGCAGTATTCTTTCCCCTCTGTTTTGTGGGTTTGGAAAGAAGGTAGGTAGGTGGATTGCCTGGTTTAAAGACACTCTGGATACCACCTTAGGCATAAATGTAGGATTAGTCCTCATGGACACTCTATCTTGGTGGAAGATTAGGAAGGGTTGTACTGCCATTAGGGCCTGAAGTTCAGAAACCCTCCTGGCTGAGGTTATTGACAGTAGGAAGGCCGTTTTCCACGATAGGTGCTGTAGGTCTGCTGTTGCTGCTGGTTCAAAGGGTGATAGTGTCAACTTTTCTAGCACAAAGTTTAAGTCCCAAGCTGGCAATGGTGGTTTCCTTGGAGGTTTTACATTCTTGATTCCTCTGAGGAACTGCCTGAGTAAAGGGTGTGAAAAAACAGGTGGATCAAAGCTGTATTCTGCTGATATAGCTGATGCATGTATCTTGATGGAGGAGTAGGACAGGCCTGAATGTAGAAGTTCTGCCAGATACTCCAGAATGTTAGGCATATCTATGTTTGACACATCTTTTCCTCTTTCAGTACTCCAAATGACAAACCTTTTCCATTTTCCTGCATAGTTCCTTCTTGTTGAAGGTCTGCGGGCTTCAAGAATAATGTCTTTAACTCTTTGGGAAAGTTCTGGATTAGCTGCTGCTATGTGATGTTCCATGCAGTCAGTTGCAACGCTTTTAGGTTTGGATGCATGATGTTGTAGTTGTTCTGAGTTAACATCAAAGGCATCAGGAGTATTGGCCACATATTGTTCCGAGACATGCTCCTCAGCAGTGGGTACCAGTGTTGTCTTGGCCAGTTTGGAGCTATCAGGATTATCCTTGGACGTTCTTCCTTGATTTTTAGTAATACCTTGTGTATCAAGGGAAGAGGTGGGAATGCATATGCTGTTAGGCCTTTCCAGCTGAAGGAGAGCGAATCCACTTTCCATGCTAGTGGGTGGAATGTCCTTGTGCAGAATTTTTTGAGCTGGTGATTGAGAGGGGAAGCGAATAGATCTATCTGAGGCATTCCCCATTTCTTTGAGATGGTATTGAAGATGTCCGGGTGTAGCATCCATTCGTGGGCATCCGATATGGTTCTGCTTAATATGTCTGCTAGAGTGTTTTCTTTTCCCGGTACAAATATTGCCTGTAACTGGATGTTGTAGCTGAGTGCCAGGTTCCACAGCTCCAAAGTCATTCTGCATAGGGGGTATGAATGAGTGCCTCCCTGCTTGTTGATGTACCACATGACTGTGGTGTTGTCTGTCCTTATAATCAACTGGCCCTCTTTGAGAAATGGTCTGAACTTTTGGATTGCCAGTTTTACTGCCAGCATTTCTTTTAGGTTGATGTGCAGGTGAAGTTGATCCTGCGTCCACAATCCTTGTACGCATTTGTCCAGCATGTGGGCCCCCCATCCTAGGTCTGAAGCGTCTGTTGTGATGGTCTGGCTTGCTTGACATCTGTGAAAGGGTAGCCCTGGGTTTGACTGGCATGCTTGAGCCCACCATAGGAACTCCTGTTTTAAGCATGGAATTAGTGGAATTTCTGTTTCTAGGCTGTGTCTGTGTTGGGACCATAAATTCTTTAGGTACCACTGTAGTTTTCTCATATGTAGTCTGGCAAGTGGGACCAAGATTATGCATGATGCCATGAAGCCCAAGGCCTGCAGTACTTTTCTTGCTGTTAACTTGTTCTGTTTTGTTAGTGCCAAGAAGTAAAGAGGGAGTTCTTTTTGTTTTTCTGCAGTTAGGAATGCCATTTGTTTTACTGTGTCCAATTCCGCGCCCAAGAATGTCCTTGTTTGGGATGGTATCAGCCTTGATTTTTGTACATTGACTGTGTATCCCAGTGCTTGTAGCAAGTAAATGACCCTTTGTAAATCTGTTGTCAGCTTGCTTTTGTTGTCCCCTTGTAGTAGGCAGTCGTCCAGGTATGGGTAAATTTGAATTCCCTGTAGTCTGCAGTGGGTGATTACTGATGCCAGGCATTTTGTGAATACTCTGGGCAGTAGATAAGCCAAAGGGCAATGCTGAGAATTGATAATGCTCTGATCCTGCAAGAAATCTGAGGTATCTTCTGCAGATTGGTCGAATGGGGACGTGCAGGTATGCCTCCTTGAGATCTAGAGTTACCAGCCAACACTCCTTGCCCAGCATGGGAAGAAGTTGCTGTAGGGTCAGCATTTTGAATTTTGGGACAATGATGTATGTATTTAAGGTGGACAGGTCGAGAATAGGTCTCCAACTTTTTCCTTTCTTGGAACTAGGAATAGTCTGGAGTAGAATCCTTTCCTTGTTCTGTTGTTGGCACTCTTTCCACAGCTCTCATGTTTGCTAACTGCATTATCTGTTGTAGAGCCTCTGTTTTTGATTTGGAGGTAGATTTGGCATTCCTCTTTTGACTGGTAAAGTGTGGAAGTGGAACCGTAACCTTGATCTATGGTTTGTAAAATCCACTTGTCTTTTGTGATATAGTGCCAGTTTTTTGAAAATAAGGTTAATTTGCCGCCTAATGGAGCTGCTATTTGTTCCCTGGTAGGCGGATTTAGAGTTAAGTCACTGTGGTTGTGTTGTTGTAGTGGCAGTGGTTGTGTCTGTGCCTCTGCTGTTACCTTGCCACTGTCGCCCTCTGTAGGCACCTCCTCTGGATTGGTTTCTGCCTCTGGAACGCCTATTCCTGCCCCTTTGGGATCTTGTGGAGTCAGGAAAGGACGAATCTTTGGCAGGCCAGTTCCTGCTAAACCTTGGGGGTTGAACCTGCAAGAAATTTTTAACCGTTTGAACAGATTTTGCCTTTTCTTCCATTTTCTTCATTACCTGCTGGGCAGGTGTACCAAACAAGCTGGTCTTATCCATAGGAGCATCTAATAACTTAGCTTTAACATGATCCGTAAAGCTTGTTCCTTTAGCCATGCATGCCTTCTTATCACTGTGCCAGTCATGGCTGATCTAAATGAAGCCTCCAGTGCATCATAGCCACATTTTAAGGAATGGTTACTAACCTGTTGTATGTTATTTACCATTTCTAATACATATTTCTTATCAATAGATTCATCAGAGGATAGCTTTTTGTTAACTGATCAAGCATAAACTCTTGGTATTGTATCATGTGAAACTGACAGTTTAAAGCTCTAGCTGAGAGAGTAGCTGAGGTGTAGACCTTTTGCCCCATCTGTCTAATGACCTGGCTTCCCTTTCAGAAGGAATAGGGTTTTAGCTGTGGTCGCTGCTACTGCCCTGGGACCCTGGGATATAGTTTCGGGTCTGCAAGTGGGGCCTTGTAAAGGTGGTGATGAGTGTCTGGTACCCTGTAAAATCTGTCTGGTTTGGCAGGGGCTGGAGGTAAAGAATCTGGTGCAGAGCAGACATCATTGAAGGCATCATCCACCACAGAGAGAACAGGAGGTATAGCTAAGGGCCTGTGCTGTGGAAGGTGCAGAAAGGTCCTAAGTCTTTTCTGGAGTCTGAGAAATCCTGCTGCTGCCATTGGAACTGCTCTCGCATGGCATGTAAGGTTTCCCCAAAGGAGAATTCTTCTGGTGGGGAAGCAGCTGGAATGGATTCTTCAGCATCTGAGTCTTCAAAATTGGAGAAAGGAGCCTCTGGCTGGTCTGTTATGTCTGATTCATCGGCAGAATCATCAGACGCCACAGGGTTGCGGGGGTCTGCCCTAGCTCTCTTCTCTGGGGCTGAGAGGCCCTGTCTGGGTGAGATTGAGATCCCTAATTAATGAAATTAAATCTTCTGCCAGAGTAAGCATTTGTGAACTAGAAGAGGGCCTGGTTGTAGGGGTTTAACAGGCACTGTTTTAGTAGTTTTGGCTGCTTTAGCCCTGGCAAAGGCCTTAATGGACATGGCTGCTGGAGGCCTAGCAGCACCACGTGCTGGGGTAGAGACATCCAAGGGAATGGTGTCTGATAAGTCAGTGGCAACCACCGTAGTGGATAAAATTTCTGAGGCCGATTCAAGAGAAGTAGCAGGGGCCTCGGTGGTAGTGATAGATTCAGCTGTACTTTGATCAGTTTTCTCGGTTTCGGCCGAAACCGAGACACTCGCGGTTTATTTAACCATGGTTTCGGCCGAAACCGCGGACCGCGAGTGTCGGTCTTTATCTTTGCGTTTTTTAGCAGTTTGGGTAGTCGGAGGATCCGACGGCATAATATACGCAAAATCAGAACCGAAAAACTGTTCAGCAAACTCCGACCGACGCCTAAGCGTCGGTTGAATGAAGCACAGGCCGAACAGGCTGCTACGTCGTGGGCTGGGCCTAAACAAGGCAGACAATAAGAGTGGAAATCTTTATGAGGTAATTGTTTCCCACAGTTTAAACAATTATTAACTTTTTCTGACATCGGCTGAGGCAAGAAAGAGTCCCCAACGGGGTACTTAGCTTTAGAAGTCTTCGAAGTAGTATTCGGTAGAAGTAATCTCTGGATCCGACCGACCGGCACTTGCGAACAGCTTCTGCTTCGGGTGCCACGCGGCAAGAAAGACTGAGGAAAATGGCGTCGGCTGATGCCTTTATACCCGAAGACCAACAGAGATGACGTCGGGTGAAGTGCGACATCAGCCGAAGCCGGACCCGGACTTTGGAATCCGGCCGACTGAAGGGCTGCCTGACGACAGGACAACCCAGTTGTTATGACTGCAGATGCATCCATGAAGGACATCATACTAGGGATATTAAAAATGG
The DNA here is from genome assembly GCF_019279795.1 of Protopterus annectens. Classification (NCBI taxonomy): domain Eukaryota; kingdom Metazoa; phylum Chordata; order Ceratodontiformes; family Protopteridae; genus Protopterus; species Protopterus annectens. The sequence continues at coordinate 981,606,280 of NC_056735.1, read as the reverse complement.
AAAAAACAAGTAATGCCTTATATATTCATACTACAATGTGTACCAATTTTAAATATTTTTTTTCATTATAGATTGAATTTATGAAAATAACCATGGGGGGGTGTGTGAAAAATCTGCTGGAGTCTAAAGAATTAGGATGGCAATTGAGAATAAATGCCATGCAAAGCCCAGTATTAATGAAGCTTGTTCCTTTAGTAGTGTTTTAAAGCTTTGAGCACAAATTAAGTAAAAGTTGATGTTATTTTAGTACACACAAATATACAGGTTATTGTTAAGTAGACCTAACTCTGGGTTTTTAGATTCGTTATATATATTTTTATTGTACTGAGGTTATATGCCTTTAAAAGGAAAATTAGTAAATGGTCACCTGTTTTTAATTTTTCTATTTAAGGTCAAGATGGCACAATGTTTTTAACTCTGAAGAAGCCCAAGTTTTATGTACCGGCAAAAGTGCTCAGTTGTTGAATTAAAATATTTTTTTGATTACGTGAATACAGCTTTGGAATTTATTTTACTTCCTTGATATTCTTGTCACTGCTTACAGTCGTGAATTTGGTTTGCTGGTGTGGCTAGTCGTTCCTTTACCAGTTCACTGGTGGATTAGTGGTTCTAGATTAACTTAAACATGCTTTTGTCCAGCCTTTCTTCTCTTTTTACATTGTAATACCTAAATTTCTTAAAACTAAAAAAGGACTTTATCATATAGATCACTCAAAAGACTCATCCTCACCCCCTCATTTTAGATCCCCCTGGCCCTGACAACATACTATACACATTTTCTTTACTATATAATAAGCAGTTTATATCATGAGTTGTTTTACATGAACACTGTTAAAAACAAAATTTGTTTTACTTATTTTTTTTTCTTTAGAGTGACTTTCTAAACATCAACGGCATGAAGTGGAGTATATGCCTTTCAGTCCATGCACAAGTTAAGTCAACAAAAGTTCAATATTTCTCTTTTTCTTACAAAGCCATATTTCACAGATGTGATTGATGATTTCTAACCTCACATTTACTAACTAATTTCACTGTTGCTGGTTTTCTTCCTGTTCCTCCTCATCTTCCAACACCAGACCTCAGTTCAAGTCCAAGGTAATTGTGGTTCTTCTAGTTAGGTCATGTTCTTTTTTCTGTCTCTCAACCACTTTTTGAAGAGTCAACATTTTGAATATTGGTACTATGAAGAATTTGTTGAGTCTCAGGAGATCCAGACTGATTCTCCAGGTACCTTGTTTCCTGGGAACTAGGAAGAGGCATGAATAGAACCTCATGCTGCCTCTCATGGAGGGATGGGTTGGCTATAAAGTGGAAGTAACAGGTCCTGTAAGAGAGGAGGAATCAGTCTCTTTTGTTATTTTTAAGGAGTTGGAATGATTAGAATGTGTGTGGGGGGTCCAAAATGAAAGGGGAATAACCCTTTTTGATCGGCAGTGCCCATTGTCTTGGGTGACCTGTTTGCAATGATTGTAAAGGACTCTTTTTCTCAGTAGGAGATGGAGTTGGGGTGGGTTTTAGGGTGTGGGAGGGAAGAGGGGAGTTTCTGTAGATAGTCTCAGGTGCTCCCTGGGAAGGGCTGTGAAAATCTGGGTCCTTAGACCCTTTCAGGTCTGCAGCACTAATTCATTTGCAACTTTTCCCCTGGGTGGTTCAGTTTTTTCTTCCTTATGTGGAAAGCACCAGGACTTACTGGGAAAGTTTCTGTTGTATCTTGGGGTAGGGAAAAGTAGAATTCTTTAATAGACTTCATCTGTTTCACTTTTTTTCCAGCTTTTCAAACACTTTCTCTTCTAACAGATACTCCTTATTGTTGCTCTGGTGGCATAGAGGGGATAAAGCTGTGACAATGGCCCAGGTGTCATGGGTTCAGTGAGCAGTTCAGAAGACTGATGGAGAAGCAGGGAATTATGGGTGTGTCTGTCATGGATCAGAGGTTTAAAGAGGGTAGCTGCCCTCAGATAACATTAATAGGCATGGAGGTCTGGGAAAAGGAGTGGGTATGGCATATAACCTCACCCCAATGAAAGCACAGTTGGTCAAGCTCCCAGGATGCACTTAGGTTTCACAAGCAGCCCAAGCAATACCGGAGTAAGTTCGGGGGGGGGGGGGTAGGAGGATGGCTGGTAGACCCATCATGGATGTGCAGCACTGGGGATCAAGCATTTAGGATGAAGTCCAAGGGGAGCAAACAAAAAAAAAAGAGTCCAGTGGCAGAGCTTGAAGTTCTACTTTAACATGGTCTGAAAGGGGCTCAGTCCTCAACCAGGCAGGTCTCCTTGTCATGAACCCCATGGCAGCTGCCCTTCATGATGCATCCAATGCATCATAGATAAATTTTAGTGAGTGCTTGGACACCTGAAGCTTACATTGCATAATTCCTGGATGACCCTCTAGAGGTTCTTATATTGTATCCTCTCTGTCTTGGTTTATTTGTTCTTGCACTGGCTCAATGTATTTGAGATATGGAACAGGCAGTTCAAAGCTCTCATGACCAGGATGACTGAGGTCCATGCTTTCTTGCTAAACTGGTCAATAAGTCTACTTTTCCTATTATTTGGCAAGGAGTTCTTGGATGTCTGCCCAGATCATCCAATGGAGGATTCCACAGACACCACAGTAGGATCTGACACTGGGTTCTTAGAGAGATGCTTGTGGGACTCAAGCACTCTACAGAAGTGGTCAGTCTTTTTGGAAGCAGAAAAGAAGGGAATTGGCTCCAATTCCCTAGACTCCCAGCTAAAGCATTCCTTCGTTCTATGAAGGGTTTTCCCAAAAGATAAGTCCTCTGGTGGAAAAGCTGAGGATAGAATTTCTTCTGAATCAGAGTCTAATACTGTTGAGGGGAAGATGCTCTACATAATCAAGTTCCTCTTTATCTGCTGACTCTGAGAAATCTGTATTTCTCTGGAGGGAAGTGTGCCTTTTTCTTTTACCCAGGGAAGGTTCCTAGCACTAGTTCCTTTTCCAGATTGGGACTCGGGCAGAACTGGCTGGAGCAAACCTACTTGCTTTTTAGCTTTGGAAGTTCTGAGCTTGGGAATGAACAATAAGGGCTCGGATCATGGACAGGTGGCTGTAAACTTGATCCATTTCCCAGGTAGTTCTTCCTTATCAACAAGGGAATCGCACCCTCACCCTTGGTCAGTAGCATCCTGTGTCAAAGGATGTGACCTGCTTAGTGACTTTAAACAAAACCCATGTCAGTTTGTTATCAGCATAGGAGTACTTGACCAAATTCATGGTAGCCTCTGGAGGGCACACACCAGAAGGCTCAGACCTACAGGTATCAACCAGGAGGCTGCAAAGGTACCTCACCTGACCCACTGATCTCTGAACAAGATATGGAGTTAGACACATAAATGCCTTCACCTCCCAGACATCCTCCTAAATTGGACATTTGTCTTTATGCGTTTTGGAGATGATGGTCTGGGTACCAGCAGACACCATAGCATGAGAAACTATAGACCTTTGCTTAATAGTCTTATTGTTCAGCCTACCCCAAAAGGGGCAGTTAGGCACATAATCCTGAGGTCCAAAAACACAAAAGATATTAGGAGTGGAAGTCTTTGTTTGGGAATTTGTTTCCCACACATAAGGCAATTATTACCTTTCTTAAACATGAGCAACCAACATCACACAGGTAAAAGTATAAGGAAGATCCCTGAAGGGGTGCTCATCTGAATATTGGTAAATCAAGCCAACAGATGGACTGATGACACTAGTGCGTCAGACGACACTGTAAAAAAGGACTGAACCTGGCACTACATGATACTATTGATTTCCTCTACTTTATGTCAAAGTCCGAACCCCTTTTGTCCTGACAAAGCGGGATCATGATAATTTTGACCAATCACAACAGATTCCTATTATTCCAAGGATTTGTCAAGTACACTTTGGATTTTAACTGTATCTCTCCAGATTATGGTACAGGCAATGTCTTCATCTGTTATATCAGAACGTGCATTTTTGTTCAGCTTTCTGTCACACAGATTAGACATTTGGCATTATCTCTGAGTGACTGGAACAAATGATTTCAGTGACTTTGCTTTCACTCTTTTCCCCATTAACAGATCTAAAGGTTAAAGTTCTTTCATTGTACTAGAGTGTTTCTATACTAAGAAAAGGAAAACACCAGTCTTATTTTGAGCCGAGAATACATTTTTCATGATATTGTTCACAGTCTCTCTCTCTCTCTCTCTCCTTGACCATTAGACTGCAGATGTGATGGCAAAGTAGTTATGTCGTGACATTCTCAGTTTTATAAAAAATATTCTTAATTAACAATTAGTGCACAATTGTCAGAGATGAGACAGAAAGGGATACCATGCATACCTCTCAACCTCTTAGTACAAGAAATTTAGAGAAAGCCTAAAATAATGGGGGGACAATGGCCCAAAAATAGGGACAGATTTTAAATGTTGTCTTTATAAACTTAGGAAGCTGCTAGAATAACAGGATTTGTGCTAGCATGTGTTTTCTGAAGGATATGAAGTCTGAAACTCAAATGCATGCTATTATTTAGTGACTTCAGTTCTGAGTGATATGCTGGAAAAAACACAAATGTTATGAGGAACAGACTAAAACCATAGGGCAAAAATTGGGGCGTTCTGCGAAAATCTGGACGGTTGAGAGGTACGATACCATGGTAATGAAAAACGGATTTTTATTAGTGCTTTGAGAGATTGTGAAAAGGCATAATTCATACTGATATTGTCAGGATACACTAACTAGTAGTCAGAATGGCAACCATTTGAAAGTCTGAGACTTGTATATATAAGTTCCAGAACAGCGACACTGAAAAACAGAAAATGCGGAACTACATATACCAAGTCAGCAATTACCTTTCCTCAGAGTATTCCTTTTTCTGAGACGTGAAGATTTTGAAGTTGGTGTATATAATTTCATGTCTATGAGGGCTTGCCCTTCATATTGGAGCATACGGGGGGGGGGGGGAATCTTGCCCCTCTGCAAAAGACAAGTCTTAATAAGAAAAGCAATGATTGACATTCACTTTTCTCGGATTTTTGGGATTCATAATTGCATGTCTTGGCATTTCGGTAGGGAGCCAGTCAACACTGATAAGGTACTAACTTCTTTGAACTGAAATAAATTAGCAGCTATTTTACTGCATGGCATGTTGAGATCTTCATGAATCATCACACAGTCTTTAATATTGTTCTTGAGGAAAATTTTACAGACTTGACCATTTTAACCATAGTTTTTACTGAATGAGATATTCCAGGCCAGACCTTTATGCCAAGTGTTATTTCTTTACACTTGCCAGCGCTGAACTGTTCTTTATGGATTTTCTCAATCTTCTAGTCACAGAGTTAATTTGGCACAATCACAGTACTGGATTTGAACATTAGGCCTTAAGAATTTCATCATGGCAAGTAGGATAGACTTGACATAGTAGCAGAACTGTTCTTTTGTCATCTGGGCACCCTGGCATTACCATATTTGTAGGCATCTGTAGCTCTAAGTCATTCCCAGTGTGATAAGTAAAGTATTTTCTTAAACTGTAAATTTTTATATATAAGGTAGCATAACAACGGCCCCCAAATCTTAGATGTAACATTTGAGCTCAAGTTTTTTGTTTGCAGTCTATACTATTCTGCACACTTATTTGCTTCTGAGGCTTAAGAAGTACTGTTGCATTTATCTCAATAATTAGAACCTCTTTGATTACATAACTTGTGTACATCATTGGCATGTGAATCACACTCATCGTGACTACAAATCATGATCACTCTGAATCTGTGGATAATTTTCACTGACTGCATTATGATCTCTCTTTTGCACTTCCATCTGTACACTGTGAATTAGCTTTTTAACATGCCCAGCTGTTCACAAGCAGAACTTCCAGTACATCATGTTGCTGTGTAAAACACTAACTGGCACAATAATTTTACCCTTTGTTTGTATACACAACACATCTCATTCTGGCCCAAGGTTTTGCATCCAGTGACCTTTTTTGCACTGATAAGATGGATGCTTTTCTGTGCCCATTGAAAAAAAATTGCACTTATGTGAACTGAATAAATACAGATCACACCTTGCCTTGCATTGATAACTCAGGAATCTGTTTAAGTCAGTGACTACACAGTCATTATCAGTTTTATTTGCATCAGTTACAAAACTGTTTCAGGCCCTTTTTTCATAACTTTCATACTTCATAGGTTCATAGGTAGGTACTAGGCTATCGGCCCAAGGGCTTACGTAAGCCTAGCCAACAAGGTTCCCTGGCTTTCGCCACCCAAGAAAGTTATTTTCCTGTGCCACTGTCAAGCAGAGACACAGAAGTGATCCCCAGGGTGTATTTCTTATTTCCCATCCACTCATCAAGATTTTTCTTGAAGAGTGCTAATGAAGAACTTTGCTTGACATAGATGGGTAGCCTGTTCCAGAGTATGGGAAGTCTCTGGGACAGGACTCTATCCCTCTAGTATGTCCTGTTTATTTTGGTGACAAGATTTAGGTCCCTAGAGCATGTAGCTCAGAGGGATTGGGATTTCTTTAGGTGTAGCATGTCCAACAGCTCTGGGTTTGACATAGCTTTATATGTTGGGCAGGGATCACCTCGGAGTAGGCGATATGCTACGGAGTAAAGCTGGAGTTTTTTGAGACGGTCAGTGTAGGGCATTTGTTTGAGGCCAGTAATCCTCTTTGTGAGGTACTTCTGTGGCCTTTCCAGCTGCTGCAGATGTCTTGTGAGGTACAGTCCAAAAGGGGCATTGTACTCTATAATGGGTCTAATGAGTGTCGAGTAGAGAGGAACAATGACCTCTTTTTTCCTGGATGAGAACCCTTTTATGATGAGGTGTGCCATGTAGAAAGACTTTCTGACTACTGTGGTGATGTGACTATCAAAGGAGAGACTACTGTCCACCTGGGTCCCAAGGTCTCTTGTCACACATTCAGTGTTAAGTAGATTTCTGCCTATGTGGTAGTTCATGGGGACAGAGTTTTTACCAAAGGGGATGACACTGCACTTTTTGGCATTGAGCTTGAGGCCATGGCTCTGACATCAGGCATCTGTCTCAGCGAAGCCCTTCTGTAGGATGTCCACATCATTTGGGGACTTGACTATGGCTCCTTGTTTGCAGTCATCTGCAGACTTCATTAGCCAGAGGCCTTCTGTGTTAGCCTGTACTTCAGATAAGTAGATACCAAACAGGAGAGGTCCCAGGACAGAACCCTGTGGTAGTCCACTTGTCACTGCTTTGAGGTCAGATTTGGAGTCTGCAACTTTTACAGTGTGGGTTCTGTCAGTGAGTCAGTCGGCAACCCATCTTGTGACATAGGGATTTATACCTAGTTTAGTGAGTTTAGCTATAATGCCGGAATGGGGGATGGTGTCGAAAGCCTTGGTGAGGCCAAGATAGGCTGTGTGAACCACCTTATCCTCATCTACGGCTTTGGTGACTGCCTCAAAGAAGTCAATCAGGTTCAGGAGGCATGATCTGCCTTTCACAAACCCGAACTGGGTGGGATCCAGAGTTTGGAGGTTACCAATGTCTTTGTTAATGAGTTCCATGATGATACGTTCCTTGGCCTTGCAGACCAGGCTCGTCAGTCTAATAAGTCGATAGTTCTCGGGATCAGTGGTGGCTCCCCCTTTGTGGAGTGGGATAACTGTTGCTGTGCACCATTCAGTGGGCACAAAGCCTCATGTGAGGCTATTATTGAACATGGTGCTTAAGTGGGGAGCCAGTTCGTTCTGACGTTCATGTAAAATGCAGCCTGGGATGTTGTTCGGTCCCATGGATGCTGTGTCTTTGGCTTTAGAGATGGCAGCTTTTACCTGCATAGTTGTGATTACAGTGACTCTGCATTCTTCCTGTATAGATATGGGCCCTTTAGGGGGTGGGGTGGGGGGGTAAAGTTAGCACTGAACCTATCTGCCAGGATGTTGGCAATATCAGTTGATTCTGTAATTTTCGTGCCGTTGTGCTGTAACTCAGAGCAGATCTGGGTGTTGCCATTGAGATTCTTGACATAGCTATAGAATGCTTTGTGGTTGTCCTTAGAATTGGTGGCAATTTTGTTTTCATAGCTAGCTTTGGAGGATCTTATAAGGGATCACAGCTTCTTACTGAGGCTGACCAGGGAGCTCCTCCACTCATGGGATTTTACTCTCTTTTGCAACAGTTTCTTCCTTCTGTTGTACAGTTTGTTTATGACAGGGGGCCACCAGATTTGGCTTCCTTTTTTTGGAGGATAGCATCTTGGTTCTGTTTGGGATAGCATGATCCATGCACTTGTGTAAGTGCTTATAGAGTGCATTTGTGTAGGATTTAGTAGTCATAACTGTATTGTCCATCTGCATGGGTGTCATGAAGTTCACCACTTCTGTCTTAAGAAGTATGAAGTTGGTTTTGGAGAAATTTTTTACCGTGGTTTCCTTAATGGGGGTGGGGGCGGAATGTGGATATCAAGGGTGATTAGCTTATGGTTGGATCGGACCAACGTGGAGTTGACTTCAGGTGTGGAACACCGGTCACTCATGTTGGTAATGACTAGGTCTAAGATATTGTTTCCCCTGGTTAGGGTGTGGATAAGTTGACCCAGGGCATTGGAGTTTATGAATTCCAGAAAGCGTTGAGCTAAGGAGTTAGTACACGAGTAGTTTTCCCAGTTAATGGTGGGGTAGTTGAAGTTGCCCATTATTAGGGTGTTTGGTTGAACCCTAATATTTTCCAGTACATCAAGAAAAGAGGAGTGGGAATCCTGGGGCATGGTGGGGGATCTGTAGCAAGCTACAATTTGGATTTCAGTTTTGTCCAGGGTTAGTTGCACTTGGATAACCTCTGATGCATTATGCTGAGCAACTAGCCTGGAGGTGTGGATATCCTTAATGAATATGGACACACCTCCGCCTTTGGTGTTTCGGTCCAGGTTATATGGCCGAAAAGTGTGGTATGAGTTATAGCCTGGTAGTGCAGGGGTGCTCTCTGGAGCCTTGAACCAGGTCTCAGTCACTGCACAGATATCGATGTTATCCATTTTAAGGAGTGCCTTGAGTGAGTGCATTTTGAGATTTAGACTTCTAGCATTGAGTAGGATTACCCTCAATTTTTGCTTGCCTGTTCCTGCTACAGTGGTGAATTTGTCATTTGAACCTTGCCTAAAAAAGGCACTATAGGGGCAGCAAGAGCCTTAGCCAGTATCCAGAATCTCAGGGGCGACAGGTGCAGGCCATCTGTGGCAAAGCATTGTGGTCTGTCGACCATGTCATCTCAAGCAGACAGATTTTGGATCCCCTTAGAATGACACCAGAAGCTTAGCCAATTGTTGAAGTCAATCATTTTGTCCTTGTACTGTGGTATCATTCTGGGCGATGGCAAAATGCTACTCAGGGCTAGGGTCATACCTGCCTGGGCTACAAGATCGGAGAGCTCTTCCATGTCTCTTTTCATGTAGTCCAGGGAGGTATGTCTCAGGTCATTCACACCAACATGGACAATGACGGAGTCATATTTGTACTTGTTGTGGAGTGACCTGAGTGCGTGGGTTATGTGGCAGATCCTGACACCCGACAGGCAGCTGACAGTAACCTTCTCCTTGTTTAGCCTGGTGAGTGGGACATCAGTGTGCCTGACTATAGAGTCACATATGACTAGTGTGTTGGGTACGTTGTTTTGCCTTATTGGCTGTGGTTGAGTGCTACACTGAGTCTGTGAGCTATGTGTCATTTGGGTTGTGTTGGGGGATGGAGGTTGCTTGCGTTTCTGCTTTGGAGGTCTCTGTTGCTTAAACAGATTATTATTGAGAGCCTCTGCAAATGTTTTTGTGTTACTATGTGTGGATTTTGGTGGTGTAGATTTAGTGAGACTATGTGATGAGTGTGGTGTGGGGCAAATGTTTACCTTCTCCTCATGACTGTCAAGTTCAGTCTTGGTTGGAGAGAGCTTTACCTCCAGTTTGGCTAGATAAGTCCATCTCTCACAGGTTGTAGTGTTGGGTGGTAGGAGGAGAAAGTTGTGTGTGTACATGAGGCAATTTCTACATTGCCTCAAAATGCCCAGATTCATCAGATATTCAGGAGAGAACACTGGGAGCTGACCTTGGACATGCCTGAATAAAAAACTATTTTCCTCTATATAAGTGAGGAAAGTGAGTACAAGAGCTGCTTTTCTCTAAGCAAGTGAGAAAAGTAAGTACAAAAACTGTTTTCCTCTAGGTAATGAGGAAGGATGAGTGCTATAGTAATTAGTAGCTTATTTAGTGCTTACAAGTTCTGAACAAGTGCTGAGCACGAATAAGCAAATTTAAGTGCTAAAATTAAGAATCTGTATCTGTACTAGATGAGTTACAGGACAGAAACAAGTGCAAATGCTGGGAAAAATGATTACACTGTGCAGGTTTTATAAGTTTTGTTAAGTGTTGCACATGGATTTTTATCATGCTATTACCTACAACTCACACAGAAAGGCAGCAAACATTCACTTCAATGAATGACTTACTCAGGGAAAGGAACGAGTTGGCCATCCCAAGAAATCTGCACTTTTCCCTGCTGTAGTGCGATCTCGGAGTTGGTATATATATAGTTGGGGAGTGGTGGTGCAGCCCACCACATGGGTGGGTTTCAGATACTGTGCTTTGTGTGATGGTTGGAATGCTGGGCAACTCATTCCCTTCTCTGGGTAATTCGTTCATTGAAGTGAACATTTGCTAATGTGAATGTTTGCTGTATTAGGGTCGATGAATGAAGGTTTGCAGGAATGACCCCATTCACTGTTCTCATAACATCTACACTACAGCATCAAGGGAAGTTTCCTTTCCTTGCTGTGAAGAAACTCTGTTTGACCAGAATTTCATAATGATGCTATCAAAAGAGTAGGGGTCCTTTATTTATATACAAAAACATGGAATAGTTGTGTAAAATCTTACCATAACCATAGATGTCTTTCTCTTTTATGTTGCAGTATTTTTACTGTGGGATTCTCTGCCTCAAGTGACCCAAACATCGGCTCCTATACAAAAGCTTAAGTCTGGTTGCTGTTGGTGCATGGGATGTCACACTCAGTGTCACAAACCAGGTGCCTTAAATGTGATGTCTGCATGCACAGACCTCAGAACTAACTGCACAGTCAGAAAGTGGACTAGGTAGAGCCAAATGATGTCCTCCAGAATGGTGAAATGCCATAGACTTTCCAGAGTGACCATAGTCTATGAGGTGCCCTAGGGTGCCCCATAGACAGCTGAAAGGAATGCAGGGGGGATAGGTGGGAGGGAAGAAATACTGTAACATGGAAGAGAAGGACATCTGTGGTTATGGTAAGATTTTACACAACTATTCTATGTCCTTCTATTCCTATGCTGCAGTATTCTTACTGTGGGAGAGTACCACAGCTTAGGAAGGGTGAAGGGTGGAGGTAGAGGTAGCTGACTCCAGAAATCCCTGCAGGATTGCCCTAGCAAAACTTGCTCTGGCTCTGGAGATATGTTCAATTTGTAGTGTCTGGTAAATGTGTGTATAGTGAACCAGGTGGCTGCCTCCAGGATGGAGGCTGTGTCTAGGCTCCTGAAGAAGGTCTTGAAGGATGCTACAGCCCTAGTAGAGTGCGTTCTAACCCCCTGAAGTAAATCCTTGCCATGGCAGGAGAAGAAAAAGCAAACAGTTTTCCTGATCCAACAGGAGATAGTCTATTTAAAGATTGCCTTGTCCAAGACCCTGGGGTAAAGGATACAAAGGGCTTGCTAGACTTTTTAATGGTCTTAGTTTTGTCCAAATAAAACCTTAACTGCCTGTGAACATCCAGGGAATGGATAATTATCTTGCTGTCATTAGTAGGAGATGGAAAGAAGGTGGGCAGGTGAATGGACTGATTTAATGATATCTCATTGACCACTTTGGGCATGAAGTTAGGGTTGGTACACAGGGTTACTCTATCTTTGTGGAAGATAGTGTAGGGTGGGCATGCCACGAGAGCCTGCAACTCTGATAACCTTCTGGCTGAAGTGAGAGCTGCCAGCAGGATTGTTTTCCATATGCACATTTGTAGTGATGCAGAATTAGCTGGCTCAAATTGGGCCAATGTGAGTTTGTCCAGGATAAAGTTTAGGTCCCAAGGTGGTGGGATAGGCTTCCTTGGTGGTCTGATGTGCAAGACTGTCATCAGGAACAATTTAACATCTAGCCTCGAGAGTAAAGGAAGGTCTAAGGGTAAGCAGGCAGTGATAGCAGAAAGGTGCACTTCCACTGACAAGTATGAAAGGTCTGCCTTGATAAGCTCACATACATATGCTAGGACAAGAGGTACATCTGCTAGAAAGGGATTCCTAAGCCTTTGGAGACCCCATTTAGAGAATCTTTCCCATTTTAGAATGTAAGTTCTCCTTGTGTTAAGTTTCCTGCCCTCCCTCAGGACAGAAAGCATATCCTCAGAGTAGTGGTGTCTGAAGGGTATTAAAAGTTTATCACCCAACGTGTTAGACACAGCATCTCAGATGAGGAATGATGAGAGTTCCCTTCTGCTATGTAGTAATGGTCTCTCCAAAAGTGATATCTTCTGGAGGAGAGTCCCCTTCTATGAATTCCTCATCTGGGGAATAGTATTCCAGAGGAGAGGCTATTTGAGATGAGTAAGTAATAGATTCATCTGATGATGAAAAAAATTCCTCTTCTTCTTCCTGATGAGTGGAAGGGAGAACAGAAGTAGTTGAAGCAGGTCTAGGGCTAAGCACTGGGCTAGTAAAGGTGAGGAGGCTGAGGGCCTAAGGGCCATGAAGGCCTGTATCAAAGACTGTGTAAATGATTGCCAGTTAGGAATTCCTTCCAAAGAGGAGGAAAGATGTTTGGTTTTTTGCTTTCTTTTCAAAGGGGTACCTTTGGGAGAAGGCCTAGTTTCAGGGGCCTGAGGTAATGTAAAGGATTCGGATTCCTGCATTCATGGAGCCTGGTTCCCCCCTCGACTTCTGTAGAAACCAACGTCTGAGTAACTCTGCAGATGTGCTGGCTGGTGCTTCAGAAGTGGCTTCCTCAAGGGGAGCTGTCAAAGTAGATGGCTCTAGCGGCTGTCCCTCAACCCCTAAATCAGCAGTTGGCATGGTGTCTGATGACAGAGGGGCAGCGGTAGTAGGCCATGGAAGTTTGGCCTTTTTATGAGGTGGCTCCACCTGGGTGGCTAACTCGGGATCCATCCTATGTGCTAACTTTTTAAGCCTCTGGTTTTCCAGGTATAGATTAAGGGCACCCAGACAGCTTCTAAGTGTTTTTGGGACAAAGGATTGGCAAATGGTGCAGAATGTATGGTCGTGTTCCTGGCCTAAACAGAATGTGCAATGGTCATGGGTGTCCTTATGCAGAATTTGACATCTGCATCAGCATTTACCCTTCTTAGCAGACATCGGCTAAGAACAAAACAGCAAACCAAGCATGAACAATAATAAATTTCAAGAATTCCCTAACAGGGCACTTAGCTTTAGACATCTTGATAGTAGAGGAGTGATGATATCGATCTGATGTTCGACTGCAGCAAAAAAGGTCTGAGGTCTGTGTGTGCAGATGTCACATTTTAGGCACAGTACAGTTGTGTACACTTACCATAAATGTAGATGTTTGTGTCTTTTCACTGTTGCAGTCATCACACTTGAGTTATCTGCCTGCAGGTAGCCCTCAGTCAGCCTGAATACCAGAGTCTTGGGATTTCTGTGTCGGATGCTGTCACCTCTTCCATGATGTCAGGTAGTCAGGGGTATAAAACATGCAGCCGACACCATTACATCAGTTTTTCTTGCCCCAAATGTCAGGAGCCCCCAAAATAGGAAGCTATTAAATGGTGTGGAACACCTCCAGTAAAAAAGTAAATACCCCTGCCATAGAATATGGCTATAAAGAAGATAGGTAGAAAGGATAGAGAAAGTCAGGGGGCTGGAGGAAGGGAAAAGTACAGTTGTGTGCACTTACCATAAATGTAGATGTTCGAGTGTATTCACTGTTGCAGTCATTACAATTGGGTTATCCTGCTGGCAGGCTACCCTCTGTCGGCCTGAATTCCAAAGTCTAGGTCTGGCATCGGTTGCTGTCGCCTCTTCCCTGATGTCAGTGTGCCAGGGGTATAAAAGATGCAGCTGACGCCATTTTCTTCAGTTTGTCTTGCCCCAGATGTCAGGTGCCCCCAAAAGGGTAGGCTAAAAATATGTCAATAAAGCATGCATGCACCAAAGTATGTATTTTGCCTTCATCTACAAGCAAATACACCACATAGGTTGTATAGAATAGAGAAGTACAGATAAGTTCCAGCAAAGAAATAGGGGATGGCGGGTGGGTAACCTGGACTGCAACAGTGGATACACTCGAACATCTACATTTATGGTAAGTGTACACAACTGTACTATGTTCTTCATGTTTCACTGTTGCAGTCATTACAATTGGGTTGAATCTCAAAGCAAAGGTTGGGAAGCTGGAGCTAAATAGCATTAGGAGTGGCTATTAGGCCCTGCAGAACTGCAGTGGCAAAGCCTGCCCTGCATTTAGAGTAGAGTGGTAAGTGATAGTGCTTTGTGAAGGTGTGCACTGAACTCCAAGTAGCAGCCTCTAAAATGTCTTTGGTTGGTACTCCCCTGAGGAAGGCTGCTGAAGTGGCTGCTCCTCTGGTTGAATGTGGCCTAATGCCCTTAGGTACTGGCTTGCCATGTTGTGAATAGCAGAAACAAATGCAGTGGCCTATCCACTTTGAAATGGTCTGCTTTGAGATAGCCTTTCCTTGTGATCCTGCAGCATATACCACTAGTACTTGCTCTGTATTTCTGAAAGCTTTGGTTCTGTTCAAATAGAAGCATAGCTGTCTGTGTATGTCCAAAGAATGCAGAATTCTCTCCCCCTTATTCTGTGGGTTTGGATAAAAGGTAGGCAGATGAATAGTTTGGTTAAGGGCCACACTGGACACTACCTTAGGCATAAATGTTGGGTTTGTCCTCAGAGAAACCATGTCTGGATAAAAAATGATAAAAGTTTCCACAGCCATGAGTGCCTGTAGCTCTGAAAGTTGTCTTGCAGAAGTTATTGCAAGGAGCAGAGCTGTTTTCCAAGATAAAAACTTTATATCAGTTGTAGTGGCTGGCTCAAAAGGAGGCAGGGTGAGTTTTACTAAGACATAATTGAGGTCCCATGCAGGTATTGGTGATCTCCTTGGAGGCCTTAAATTTTTGGCCCCTCTGAGGTACTGCCTTAATAAAGGATGAGAAAAGATTGGTGGCTCTGTATTGTAATGAGCCGAAATGGCAGAGGCATGAATTTTTATAGATGAAAAGGATAGGCCTTTGTCCAGCATCTCAGTCAAGTATTGCAAAATCTGAGGAATATTTGTAACAGCTGTGTCAATTCCTTGTGCATGGTTCCCAGCACAGAATCTCTTCCATTTTCCAGCATAGGATTTTCTAGTACTAGGCCTCCTGGTCTCCAAAATGACATCCATCACCGCTTTAGTGAGGGTTGTGTTTTGTATGACTACATTATCCGCCATGCTGCCAGATTTAAGGTCTTGAGTTGGCTGTGCAGGATCTGATTGTTCTGCTGGGACAGTAGATGAGGCACTTGAGGTAAGGTCCAGGCTGGGCACTGAGACAAGTTCCTTAGGATTCCATACCAGTACTGGCGTGGCCAGTCTGGGGCAATCAGTATCATTTTTGGCTTCTCCTGTCTGACCTTTAGGAGTACCTTAGGGAGGAGAGGCAGAGGAGGAAAGGCATATACTGTTAAGTTTTTCCAGCTGAAAGATAGGGCATCCACTTTCCATGCTTGTCTGTGATAGGTCCCTGTGCAGAATCTCTTTAGTTGGCAGTTGTGAGGTGAGGCAAATAGATCTATGTCCGGGCATCCCCATTTCCTTGTTACCATGCTGAATACTTGTGGATCCAATTTCCACTTGTGGGGATCCATGAGGTTTCTGCTTAGTTCGTCTGCCAGAGTATTTATCTTTCCTGGCAGGAATTGTGCCTGCAGATGTACTTGGTAAGTCAATGCTGTGTCCCACAGAGTCATGGCTAGTCTGCAAAGGGGGTAAGAATGAGTGCCTCCTTGCTTGTTTATATACCACATGACCGTGGTATTGTCTGTCTTTATCAGTAGTTGTCCCGGATGAAGTAGGTCCTTGAAGGTTGTCAGGGCATTTTGAACAGCCAGCATCTCTTTTTGATTGATATGTAGATGCATTTGGTTTGTGGACCATGTGCCCTGAATACATCTTCCTGCCATGTGGGCTCCACAGGCATAATCCGATGCATCTGTTGTTAATGTCTGTGTGGCTGGGGGTAAAGTGAATGGCTGTCCCTTGTTCTGGTGACAGGCCTTCGCCCACCATCAAAACTCCTGTTGCAGGCAGGTTATGAGAGTAAAGTACAGTTTTGTACCTACCATAAATGTAGATGTTCGCGTGTACACCCTGCTGCAGTCATCACACTTGGGTTATCCTGTCGTCAGGTGGTCCTGCAGTTGGCCGGAATTCCAAAGTCTTGGTCCGGCATCGGTTGCTGTCGCTTCTTCCCTGGCATCAGTGCGCCAGGGGTATATATAATGCATCCGACGCCATTTTCTTCAGTTTTTCTTGCCCCAGATGTCAGGTGCCCTCAAAAGGGTAGGCTAAAAATATGTCAATAAAGCATGCATGCACCAAAGTATGTATTTTGCCTTCATCTACAAGCAAATACACCAAATAGGTTGTATAGAATACAGAAGTACAGATAAGTTCCAGCAAATAAATAGGGGATGGCGAGTGGGTAACCTGGACTGCAACAGTGGATACACTCGAACATCTACATTTATGGTAAGTGTACACAACTACTATGTTCTTCGTGTTTCACTGTTGCAGTCATTACAATTGGGTTGAATCTCAAAGCTAAGGTTGGGAGGCTGGAGCTAAATAGCATTAGGAGTGGCTATTAGGCCCTGCAGAACTGCAGTGGCAAAGCCTGCCCTGCATTTAGAGTAGAGTGGTAAGTTATAGTGCTTTGTGAAGGTGTGCACTGAACTCCAAGTAGCAGCCTCTAAAATGTCTTTGGTTGGTACTCCCCTGAGGAAGGCTGCTGAAGTGGCTGCTCCTCTGGTTGAATGTGGCCTAATGCTCTTAGGTACTGGCTTGCCATGTTGTGAATAGCAGAAACAAATGCAGTGACCTATCCACTTTGAAATGGTCTGCTTTGAGATAGCCTTTCCTTGTGATCCTGCAGCATATGCCACTAGTACTTGCTCTGTCTTTCTGAAAGCTTTGGTTCTGTTCAAATAGAAGCATAGCTGTCTGTGTATGTCCAAAAAATGCAGAATTCTCTCCCCCTTATTCTGTGGGTTTGGATAAAAGGTAGGCAGATGAATAGTTTGGTTAAGGGCCACACTGGACACTACCTTAGGCATAAATGTTGGGTTTGTCCTCAGAGAAACCATGTCTGGATAAAAAATGATAAAAAGGTTCCACAGCCATGAGTGCCTGTAGCTCTAAAAGTTGTCTTGCAGAAGTTATTGCAAGGAGCTGAGCTGTTTTCCAAGATAAAAACTTTATATCAGTTGTAGCGGCTGGCTCAAAAGGAGGCAGGGTGAGTTTTACCAAGACATAATTGAGGTCCCATGCAGGTATTGGTGATCTCCTTGGAGGCCTTAAATTTTTGGCCCCTCTGAGGTACTGCCTTAATAAAGGATGAGAAAAGATTGGTGGCTCTGTATTGTAATGAGCCGAAATGGCAGAGGCATGAATTTTTATAGATGAAAAGGATAGGCCTTTGTCCAGCATCTCAGTCAAGTATTGCAAAATCTGAGGAATATTTGTAACAGCTGTGTCAATTCCTTGTGCATGGTTCCCAGCACAGAATCTCTTCCATTTTCCAGCATAGGATTTTCTAGTACTAGGCCTCCTGGCCTCCAAAATGACATCCATCACCGCTTTAGTGAGGGTTGTGTTTTGTATGACTACATTATCCACCATGCTGCCAGATTTAAGGTCTTGAGTTGGCTGTGCAGGATCTGATTGTTCTGCTGGGACAGTAGATGAGGCACTTGAGGTAAGGTCCAGGCTGGGCACTGAGACAAGTTCCTTAGGATTCCATACCAGTACTGGCGTGGCCAGTCTGGGGCAATCAGTATCATTTTTGGCTTCTCCTGTCTGACCTTTAGGAATACCTTAGGGAGGAGAGGCAGAGGAGGAAAGGCATATACTGTTAAGTTTTTCCAGCTGAAAGATAGGGCATCCACTTTCCATGCTTGTCTGTGATAAGTCCTTGTGCAGAATCTCTTTAGTTGGCAGTTGTGAGGTGAGGCAAATAGATTTATGTCCGGGCATCCCCATTTCCTTGTTACCATGCTGAATACTTGTGGATCCAATTTCCACTCGTGGGGATCCATGAGGTTTCTGCTTAGTTCGTCTGCCAGAGTATTTATCTTTCCTGGCAGGAATTGTGCCTGCAGATGTACTTGGTAAGTCAATGCTGTGTCCCACAGAGTCATGGCTAGTCTGCAAAGGGGGTAAGAATGAGTGCCTCCCTGCTTGTTTATATACCACATGACCGTGGTATTGTCTGTCTTTATCAGTAGTTGTCCCGGATGAAGTAGGTCCTTGAAGGTTGTCAGGGCATTTTGAACAGCCAGCATCTCTTTTTGATTGATATGTAGATGCATTTGGTTTGTGGACCATGTGCCCTGAATACATCTTCCTGCCATGTAGGCTCCCCAGGCATAATCCGATGCATCCGTTGTTAATGTCTGTGTGACTGGGGGTAAAGTGAATGGCTGTCCCTTGTTCTGGTGACAGGCCTTCGCCCACCATCAAAACTCCTGTTGCAGGCAGGGTATGAGAGTAAAGTACAGTTTTGTACCTACCATAAATGTAGATGTTCGAGTGTACACCCTGCTGCAGTCATCACACTTGGGTTATCCTGTCGTCAAGTGGTCCCGCAGTCAGCCGGAATTCCAAAGTCTTGGTCCGGCGTCGGTTGCTGTCGCTTCTTCCCTGACGTCAGTGCACTAGGGGTATATATAATGCATCCGACGCCATTTTCTTCAGTTTTTCTTGCCCCAGATGTCAGGTGCCTCCAAAAAGGTGGTCAGTAATTAGTACCAAATTGAGTTAATTTTGCACAAACACAAAAACCCTCGAGCTATAAGCAAATACATCATAGGTTCATAGGTTCATAGGTTCATACTAGGCTATCTGCCCTAGGGCATTTGTAAGCCTAGCCAGAGTGTGTATGGCTTTCGCCACCCATTTTAAATTAATTTTGCTATGCCCTTTTTCGAGGTTAGTATACTGCGCTTCTGTCTAACAGTGACACAGAAGTAATACCCAGGGTAAACCTACGATCTCCCATCCACTCATCAAGATTCCTCTTGAAGAGAGTCAAAGAGGGACTCTGCCTAACCTGGACTGGGATTTTATTCCAGAGTGAAGGGAGCCTCTGGGTTATGAATCTGTCCCTCCAGCATGTCCTATTTATTTCAGTGCTGAGGTTTAAGTCCCTCGAGCGCGTAGCTCGATGGGATTTGGATTTTCTGAGGTGCAGCATGTCCATTAATTCCGGGTTGGACATGGCTTTATAAGTCAGGCACAGATCGCCTCTGAGCAGGTGGTATGCCACTGAGTAGAGCTGGAGTTTCTTTAACCAGCAGCATACGGCATCTGTTTGAGCCCCTTGATCCTCTTGGTGAGGTACTTTTGGGGTCTTTCCAGTTGCTGCAGGTGTCTGGTAAGGTATATCCCAAAAGGGGCATTGTACTCAATTATGGGCCTGATGAGGGATGAGTAAAGAGGCACGATGACCTCCCCTGATCTAGATGTGAATCCCTTCATGATTAGGTGGGCTATATAAAATGTTTTTCTAACCACTTTGGCCACGTGGTTGTCAAATGAGAGATTGCTATCAACTTGGGTCCCCAGGTCCCTAATTACTTCTTCTGTACTTAATGGATTACCACCTATGTGGTAATTTGTGGGCACTTTGTTTTTGCCAAAGGGTATGACTACCACTTTTTGGCGTTTAGCTTGAGACCATGGCTCTGGCACCAGTTGTCTGTTTCTATGAGGCCCTTTTGGAGGATGCTTGTGTCAGCTGGAGAGTCTATTATGGTGCCCAGTTTGCAGTCATCTGCGAACTTGGTCAGCCACAGTCCTTCCATGTTGGCCTGTACCTCCGAGAAATATATACCAAACAAGAGAGGTCCCAAGACTGAGCCTTGTGGGATGCCACTTGTAACTGGTTTGGAGTCTGACATCAGGAAGGTATTGTAGAGATTTAGCCAGTTAGATCAGAGGGGATGGAAGGAGGGTGACCTGGACTGCAGCAGGGTGTACACTCGAACATGTACATTTATGGTAGGTACAAAACTGTACTATGTTCATCGTGTTACCCTGCTGCAGTCATCACACTTGGGTAGAATCCCAAAGCTAAGGATGGGTGGAGGAGTCATAGAGGGTTAGTGGAGGCTAGAAGGCCCTGCAGAACTTCAGTGGCGAAGCCCGCCCTAGTCTTTGAGTAAAGTGGTAAGTGATAGTGTTTGGTAAAGGTGTGTACTGAACTCCAAGTTGCAGCTTCCAAAATCTCCTAGGTTGGAACCCCCCTGAGGAAGGCTGTAGATGTAGCTGTTGCCCTGGTAGAGTGGGGCCTAATGGTATCAGGAACTGGTTTTCCATGATGGGTATAGCAGAAATGAATGCAATGTCCTATCCATTTGGAAATGGTTTGTTTTGATATAGCCTTCACTTGTGAAGCTGTAGCATAGGATACAAAGAGCTGGTCAGATTTTCTGAAAGCCTTAGTTTTATCCAAGTAGTAACGAAGTTGCCTGTGAATGTCCAAGGAATGCAGGAGTCTCTCTCCTTTGTTCTGTGGATTAGGGAAGAAGGTGGGTAAGTGGATGGTTTGATTTAAAGCCACACTGGAAACCACCTTAGGCATGAAGGAAGGATTAGTTCGTAGAGAAACTCTGTCTTGATGGAAAATGAGGAAAGGTTCCACTGCCATTAGTGCTTGCAGTTCCGATACTCTTCTAGCTGAAGTTATTGCTAGCAGCAGGGCAGTTTTCCATGATAGGAACTGTAGTTCTGCAGAGAAAGCTGGTTCAAAGGGAGGTAGCGTAAGTTTTTCCAGAACAAAATTGACGTCCCATATTCGTGTAGGTGCTCTCCTGGGGGGGCCTAATGTTTTTTGCCCCTCTGAGGAACTGCCTTAGAAGTGGATGCGAAAACAAGGGTGGATCCGTGTTGTAGTGGGCTGAAATAGCTGAAGCATGGATTTTAATGGAAGAAAAAGAAAGTCCTTTGTGCAACATCTCAGTTAGATACTGTAGAATGTGAGGCATGTGAGGCTGAAAGTACAGTTTTGTATCTACCATAAATGTAGATGTTCGAGTGCTAATACCGAGTGCTAAAGCCGATTTCACACTTCTAAAAACTAGTGTGGTCTCCTTTAAGGCCCCTGAGCCAGTGGTAAACATTACTCAAACCGCTGAATCACTTACAAATGCCTTCTACCAGCACCTACAGGACTGCATGGATCAGGCAATCCCAAACAAAACTAAGACTCTCTGTACCAAAGGCAAGCGTCCGGTCTGGTGGACCCCAGCCATAAACAAGCTCTACAACAAAAGGAGGAAGCTACTACAAGATAGAGCAAAATCCTTGAAAGGTAAGACACCTTTGATCATTATAAGTAAAAAACTAAGAGCTCTCATAAAATCATCCAAGGCAAATTTTGAGAGAAAATCGCCAAGGACTCTAAAGACAATCATAAGGCCTTCTTTAGCTATGTTAGAAACCTAGGAGGAAACTCCCAGATATGCTCAGAATTAGTTCAAAATGATGTGAAAATTACTGAACCTACACACATTGCTAACATACTGGCTGACAGGTTCAGTGCAAACTTCTCCCCTCCTCCCCAAAAGGAGAGATATCTATTCCAGAGGATTGTAGCCCCCAAACATCTCCAACGCCCAGGTGAGAACTGCCCTCACTAAGGCAAAAACACAGCATCCATGGGACGGATGGTGTCCCGGCTGTGTGCTTCATGAACTCAACGAGGAATTAAACCCACAGTTAGGACAGCTGTTTAATCTTAGCCTCACCTCAGGATACGCACCCAAGGAGTGGCGACGCGACTGTGGTCCCACTTCATAAGGGCGGTGCCTCCACAGACCCTGGAAATTACCGCCCCATTAGCTTGACAAGCCTTATCTGCAAAGCCATGGAGAGGATCATAATGGAACTCATAAATAAAGACATAGGGAACTTGCAGACTTTGGATCCAACCCAGTTTGGCTTTGTCAAAGGCAGATCCTGCCTCTTAAACTTGGTTGACTTTTTCGAGACAGTCACCAAGGCCATTGATGAGGGAACGGCAGTCCATACAGCCTACCTCGACCTGGCAAAGGCCTTCGACACAATACCCCACTCAGGTGTCATCGAAAAACTCATCAGCTTGAATGTAAACCCATACATCACAAGATGGGTTGCAAACTGGCTAAGTGACAGAACCCACAGGGTCAGAGTTGCTGGAGCCATGTCAGACTCAAAGCCTGTCACAAGTGGTGTCCCACAGGGCTCAGTCCTGGGTCCACTCTTGTTCGGCATCTACTTTTCTGAAGTACAAGCAAACACAGGAGGGTTATGGCTGACAAAGTTTGCAGATGACTGCAAACTGGGCGCCATAGTCGAAAACACATCTGACACAGATATCCTCCAGAAGGGCCTCACAGAAACGGATAACTGGTGCCAGAGCCATGGCCTGAAGTTAAACGCCAAAAATGCATAGTCATACCTTGGAAAAACAAGGTTACCCCTAGCTACCATATAGGTGGCAATCCACTGAGCACAGAAAAAGTCATCAGGGATCTGGGGACCCAAGTTGACAGTAGCCTTTCATTTGACACTCATGTTGCTAAAGTAGTTAGGAAAACCTTCTATATCGCCCACCTGATCATGAAGGGATTCACATCTAGATCAAGGGAGGTCATCGTCCCCTGTACTCATCACTCATTAGACCTATGATTGAGTACAATGCCCGTCGAATGTATCTGACCAGACACCTGCTGCAGCTTGAAAGGCCCCAAAAGTTCCTCACCAAAAGGATAAAGGGTCTCAAAAATATGTCTTATGCTGCCCGACTGAAAGAACTCCAGCTCTATTCAGTCTCATACCGCTTGCTCAGAGGTGACCTGTGCCTGACATATAAGGCCATGTCAAACCCAGATTTGATGAATATGCTTCACCTCAAAAATCTAGATCCCTCAGAACCACAAGGGCGGAGACTTAAACCTTGACACGGTTATAAATAGAACGTGCTGGAGGGACAGATTCATCACCCAGAGACTCCCTATGCTGTGGAACAAAATCCCGGTACATGTGAGGCAGAGCACCTCACTGGCCTTGTTCAAGAGGAATCTTGACCAATGGATGGGAGATCGCAGATATACCCCAGGGATTACTTCAGTGTCACTGCTTGACAGAGGCACAGAAAAATGATAGGCATAGTTTTTATTCAAACTAAAGGGGTGGCGAAAGCCACATAACTATGGGCTAGGCTTATAAATGCCCTTGGGCAGATAGCCTAGTATGAACCTATGAACCTATGAATACAGCTGCAGTCATAAAGTACAGTTTTGTACCTACCATAAATGTAGATGTCCGAGAGGAATGCATCTGCAGTCCTTACAAATGGGTTGTCCTGTCGTCAGGCAGCCCTTCGGTCGGCCGGATTCCAAAGTCTGGGTCTGGCTTCGGCTGGTGTCTCACTTCACCCGATGTCATTGCGGCAGTTATTCGGGTATAAAGGCATCAGCCGACGCCATTTTCCTCAGTGTTTCTTGCCCCAGATGCCAGGTGCCCTCTTGGTAGGCTAAATTTGGATAAATGTCAAAGTTTCCAAATAGTAGAGAGCAAACACACAAAATAAACATGTATGCACATATATACAAACAAATACACCATAATAGATCCCCCCCAAGCTAGCTGAAGATTGGTAAGAACCCTAGGAGTACCTCAGAGGGGAAGGAGGGTGGGTAATCCTGACTGCAGATGCATTCCTCTCGGACATCTACATTTATGGTAGGTACAAAACTGTACTATGTCCTTCAAGGATGCATCTGCATTCCTTACAAATGGGTAGAATACCATAGCTAAACTAGGGGAGGAGGAAATGAGAATAGATTATGGTGTAGTCAGGATCCCTTGCAAAACAGCAATGGCAAAGCCAGCATGGGATCTAGAGTATAGAGGTAAGTTATAATGTTTGGCAAATGTATGCACGGAGGTCCAAGTAGCAGCCTCTATAATGTCCTTGGTAGCCACTCCTCGTAAGAAAGCTGTGGTAGTGGCTGTGGCCCTTGTGGAGTGAGGCCTGATGTTCTCTGGAGTTTTCTTTCCATGGTAGAAGTAACAAAGTCTAATGCAATTTCCTATCCATTTGGAGATTGTCTGTTTAGAAATTGGTTTTCCTTCTTTTCCTGTTGCATAAGCTACCAGAAGCTGGTCAGTTTTTCTATTGTTTTTTGTCCTGTCCAGGTAGTAGCGTAATTGCCTGTGTACATCCAAGGTATGTAAGAGCTTTTCCCCCCTGTTCTGTGGATTGGGGAAGAATGTAGGAAGGTGGATAGCCTGATTTAAAGAGACTCTGGATACCACCTTAGGCATAAATGTAGGATTTGTTCTCATGGACACTCTATCTTGATGGAAGATCAGGAAGGGTTGTACTGCCATTAATGCTTGTAGTTCAGAAACCCTTCTTGCTGAAGTTATTGCCAGCAGGAAGGCAGTCTTCCAGGATAAGTATTGCAAATCTGCTGTAGTTGCTGGCTCGAAAGGAGGCAGAGTCAGTTTTTCTAGCACAAAGTTCAAGTCCCATGCTGGCAATGGAGGTTTCCTGGGAGGTTTTACATTTTTAATTCCCCTCAGAAACTGTCTGAGCAGAGGATGCGAGAAGACAGGAGGATCCAAGCTGTATTGTACTGAAATAGCTGATGCATGTATCTTAATGGAGGAATAGGACAGGCCTGTGTGGTAGAGCTCAGCCAAGTACTCCAGGATGTTGGCTATGTTCACCAGTGTCACATCTTGCCCTTTTGCAGCACTCCAGATGAGATATCTTTTCCATTTTGCTGCATAATTCTTTCTTGTTGAAGGTCTACGAGCCTCCAGGATTATGTCTTTATGGGATAAATTTGGGTTAATTTCTGTCATGTAATGTTCCAGGCAGTTAGCTGCAGAGTTTTTAGGCTTGGATGCAGAATGTTGTAGTTGTTCTGAGTCAGCAGTAATGGGATCAGGGGTAGTTTCCATATTTGTTCCCGGGACATGCTCCTCAGCAGTGGGTACCAATGTTGTCTTGGCCAGTCTGGGGCTATCAGAATGATCCTCGGACGTTCCTCTTTGGTCTTGAGAAGCACCTTGTGCATCAAAGGAAGTGGTGGGAATGCGTATGCTGTCAGGCTTTTCCAACTGAAGGATAGGGAGTCCACCTTCCAAGCAAGTGGGTGGTAAGTCCTTGTGCAGAATTTCTTCAACTGGTGATTGCATGGGGATGCAAACAAGTCTATTTGTGGTAATCCCCATTTTCTTGTGATGGCTTTGAAGATGTCCGGATGCAGCATCCATTCGTGGGCATCTGTTGTAGTTCTGCTTAATATGTCTGCTAGAATGTTTTCCTTCCCTGGTACATAAATTGCCTGTAACTGAAGGTTGTAACTCAGAGCCACATCCCATAGGTCTAGTGCCAGCCGGCATAGGGGGTATGAGTGTGTGCCTCCCTGTTTGTTGATGTATCACATAACTGTGGTGTTGTCTGTCCTTATCAACAGCTGGCCTTCGTGGAGAAGAGGTCTGAATGCCTGGATTGCCAATTTTACTGCCATCATTTCTTTTAGATTTATGTGCAGATGCAGTTGGTCTTGAGTCCATAGGCCTTGAATGCACTTGTCCATCATGTGTGTCCCCCAACCGAGGTCTGAGGCATCTGTCGTGATAGTTTGTCTTGGATGACTTTTGCTGAAGGGCAGTCCTGTGTTTGATTGACAGGCCTGAGCCCACCATAAGAACTCTTGCTTCAGGCATGGGATCATTGGAATTTTGGTTTCCAGGCTGTGCTTGTGCTGAGACCACAAATTCTTTAGGTACCATTGTAGCTTTCTCATATGAAGCCTGGCATGAGGGACCAGAATTATGCAGGATGCCATGAAGCCTAGAGCTTGTAGCACTTTTCTTGCAGTTAGATGGCTCTGCTTTGTTAATGCCAAGAAGTAGAGAGGAAGTTGTTCTTTCTTTTCTGCAGTTAGAAATGCCATTTGTTTTGATGTGTCCAGTTCTGCACCCAGAAAGGTTATTATTTGGGATGGAATCAGCCTTGACTTTTTTGTATTGACTGTGTATCCCAGGGCTTGTAGCAGGTAGATGACTCTTTGTAAGTCTTCTGTTAATTTGTTTTGTTGTCCGCTTGTATCAGGCAGTCGTCCAGGTAGGGATAGATTTGAATTCCCTGAAGTCTGCAATGAGCGATAACTGATGCCAGGCATTTCGTGAACACTCTGGGCGCAGTAGATAAGCCAAAGGGCAATGCTGAGAATTGATAATGCTCTGATCCTGCAAGAAATCTGAGGTATCTTCTGCAAATTGGTCTTATGGGGACGTGCAGGTATGCCTCCTTGAGATCTAGAGTTACTAGCCAAGACTCCTTGCCCAGCATGGGAAGAAACTGCTGTAGAGTCAGCATTTTGAATTTTGGAACAATGAGGAATGTGTTTAGAGTGGACAGATCTAGAATAGGCCTCCATTTGTTTTCTTTTCTTGGTACCAGGAAGAGCCTGGAGTAAAATCCCTTCCCTTGCTCCATAGATGGTACCTTTTCCACAGCTCTCATTCTTAATAATTGAGATATTTGTTTTAGAGCTTCTACCCTTTGAGTAGGTGGTAGGTTTGGCATTCCTCTCTTTTCTGGTAGAGTATGGAAATGGAACCTGTAACCTTGGTCTATAGTTTGCAAAATCCATTTTTCTCTTGTAATGCAGTGCCAGTTTCTTGAAAATAAGGTTAGCTTTCCGCCTAAGGGTGCTTCTAGTTGTTCCCTGGTAGGCGGTGCCACCGCCAAGTCACTGTGATTGAGTTGTTGTAGTGGTGGTGGCTGTATCCGTGCCTCGTTGGTTGTTACCCTGCCACTGGCGACCCTGTAGGCACCTCTGGATTGGTTTCTGCCTCTAGAGCCTATTCCTGCCTCTTTGTGCCTTAGAGGGCTCCGGAAAGGACCAATTCTTGGAGGGCCAATTCCTGCTAAACCTTGGAGGTTGAACTTGCAAGAAATCTTTTACTGTTTGCACAGATTTTGCTTTCTCTTCCATCTTTTTCAGAACCTGTTGTGCGGGGGCACCAAATAAATTGACCTTGTCCATAGGTGCATCCAAAAGCTTAGATTTGACATGGTCAGGTAGTGCCTGTTCTTTCAACCATGCATGCCTCCTGATAACTGTGCCAGTCATGGCTGATCTAAAGGAAGCCTCCAGTGCATCATAGCCACATTTTAAAGAATGGTTACTGACCTGCTGTATGTTATGTAACATTTCTTGAACATACTTTTTATCTAAAGATTCTTCAGAGGACAGCTTTTTAGTCAACTGTTCAAGCATAAACTCTTGATATTGAATCATATGAAATTGGCAGTTCAAAGCTCTAGCTGACAAAGTAGCAGAGGTGTAGACTTTTTTACCCCATCTCTCTAAGGACCTGGATTCCCTTTCAGAGGGGAGGGGGTTTTTAGAAGAAGTAGCTGCTACAGCTTTAGGGCCCTGGGAGATAGTCTCTGGATCTGCAAAAGGGGCCTTATATAAGTGGTGATGAGTGTCCGGGACCCTTTAGTACCTATCTGGTTTAGCAGGAGCCGGAGGTAAAGTATCAGGAGAAGTGCAGGCATCATTAAATGCATCATCAACAACAGATAGAACTGGAGGAATAGCTAAAGGCCTATGCTGTGGTAAGTGTAGAAAGGTCCTAAGCCTTTTTCTTGAGTCTGAGAAATCTTGGCCCTGCCACTGAAATTGTTCCCTCATAGCATGCAAGGTTTCCCCAAAGGAAAATTCCTCAGGAGGAGAGGCTGAAGGGATGGACTCCTCAGCATCGGAGTCTTCGTAAGGAGAATAAGAAGCCTCAGGAGGATCTGAATGTTCTGAATAATCAGAAGAATCATCTGTGGCTACTGGCTCAGGGGGCTCTGCTCTAGGCCTCTTTTCTGGAGGAGGGAGAGAGGCCCTGTCTGGATGAGGCTGGGATCCACGGATTAAAGTGATGAGATCCTGTGCCAAAGAAAGCATATGGGAGCTGGTGCTGGGCCTGTGAGAGGGGGGCTTTGCAGGCACAGGTTTGGAAGATTTGGCTGCTTTAGCCCTGGCAAAGGCCTTAATAGACATAGCTGGAGGAGGCCTAGCAGCTCCACGTGCAGGAGTAGAAATATCTAGTGGAATGGTGTCTGATAAATCCTGTGAAATCGCAACAGAAGGCTGGATTTCAGAAGCCGTTTCTACCAGAATAGAAGAGGCCTCGGTAGAAGGCAAGTTATCGGCTGAAGAAAGAACCGCTTGCTCGGTTTCGGCTGAAACCGAGACACTCGTGGATTGCTTAACCGCGGTTTCAGCCGAAACCGCGGACCGCGAGTGTCGGTCCTTTTCTTTGCGTTTAGTTATTTGCGTAGTCGGAGGATCCGACGGCATAATGTAGGCAAAATCGGAGCCGAAAATCTGTTCAGCAAAGTCCTAGCGACGTCTAAGCGTCCGCCGGTTAAAAGAAGCACAGGCTAGACAAGCTGCTACGTCGTGGTCTGGGCCTAAACAGTGTATGCAATAGGAGTGGAAATCTTTATGAGGTATTTGTTTCCCACAAGATAAACAATTATTAACTTTCTCTGACATCGGCTGAGGCAAGAAAGAGTCCCCAACGGGGTACTTAGCTTTATAGAAGTCTTCGAAGTAGTATTCGGTAGTAGTAATCTCTGGATCTGACCGACCGGCACTTGCGAACAGCTTCTGCTTCAGGCGCCACGCGGCAAGAAAGACTGAGGAAAATGGCGTCGGCTGATGCCTTTATACCCGAATAACTGCCGCAATGACGTCGGGTGAAGTGCGACACCAGCCGAAGCCAGACCCAGACTTTGGAATCCGGCCGACCGAAGGGCTGCCTGACGACAGGACAACCCATTTGTAAGGACTGCAGATGCATCCTTGAAGGACATCAGACGGGTTCTCCTGCCGTCAGGCGGGTCCTCGGTCGGCCGAATTCCAAAGTCTAGGTCCGGCATCGGTTGTCGTCGCTTCTTCCCTGACATCAGAGTGCCAGGGGTATAAAAGAACCCAGCCGACACCATTTTCTTCAGTTTTTCTTGCCCCAGATGTCAGGTGCCCCCAGAAGGAAGGCAATACATAAATTTGTGTAATAAAGCAATGCAATATAATCAAAAACAGTAGGTGCAAGCAAATACACCATAAAAGAATACCCCAAGAGGGGAAGGAGGGAGGGAAACCTGGACTGCAGCTGTATTAGCACTCGAACATCTACATTTATGGTAGGTACAAAACTGTACTATGTTCATCGTGCATACAGCTGCAGTAATAACAAATGGGTAGAATCCCAAAGCTAAGAAAGGGGTGGAAGGCACTAGGTGGAACTAGGAGGAGCCAGAATGCCCTGCAAGACTGCTGTGGCACAGCCTGCTCTAGTTTTGGAGTATAATGGTAGGTGGTAGTGCTTGGAAAAGGTGTGCACAGAACTCCAAGTGGCTGCTTCCAATATATCCTTGGTAGGAACTCCTCTGAGGAAAGCTGCAGAGGTAGCTGTGGCCCTTGTGGAGTGAGATCTGATGCCTGCAGGTACAGTCTTACTGATTCAAAGCTACCCTGGATACCACCTTTGGCATAAAGGATGGGTTGGTTCATAAGGAAACTCTGTCCTGATGGAAGATGATAAAAGGCTGCACAGCCATGAGGGCTTGTAGTTCTGATACCCTACGAGCAGAGGTGATAGCCAGAAGGAAAGCTGTTTTCCAGGACAAATATTGCAAATCTGTTGAAGCAGCTGGCTCAAAAGGAGGCAGGGTCAGCTTTTCTAGTATGAAATTGAGATCCCAAGCAGGTATTGGTTGTTTCCTTGGGGGTTTTATATTCTTTGCCCCTCTGAGGAACTGTCTTAAGAGGGGGTGAGAGAATAAAGGTGGATCAGTGTTGTATTCTGCAGAAATGGCTGAGGCATGGATTTTGATGGAGGAGAATGAAAGTCCACTGCTTAGCAGCTCAGCTAGATACTGTAATATTTGAGGTAAATTCAGTTTTCCATGATCCTGGCCCTTTTTTTCATTCCAGGCACAAAACCGTTTCCATTTTGCGGAGTAAGCTTTTCTGGTAGACGGCCTTCTGGCCTCCAAAATGACATCCTGCACCTCCTTGGAGAGTAGGGTCTGTTGTGATGTTAAGGAATCTTCCATGCGGCCAGATTGAGTGTTTTCAGCTGACTGTGAAGAGTTATGAAGCTGTGCTGAGTCAGAAGAAGAGGCATTCGAGGTAGGGTCCATGGAGGGGAATGCGTCAGGCTCCTCAGGAGTGGGTACTAGTGCTGTCTTGGCCAGTCTGGAGCAATGAGAATCATCTTTGGTCTGTCTGCTCTGGCTTTTAGTAGAACTTTGGGCAGCAGAGGAAGAGGTGGAAATGCATAAACTGTCATTGTTGTCCAACTGAAAGAAAGAGCGTCCACTCTCCAGGCCTGTGGATGGAAAGTCCTTGAGCAGAATTTTGTCAATTGATGATTTTTGTGGGAGGCAATGAGATCTATGTCTGGCCTTCCCCATGCTTGAATTATCTCTGTAAAAACTTGAGGATGCAACTTCCATTCATGTGGATCTGTCATATTCCTGCTTAGGTTGTCTGCCAGCGTGTTTTCCTTGCCTGGCAAGTACTGTGCTTGAAGTTCGATTTGTAATTCCAGGGCCATGTCCCAAAGTGACATGGCCAGCCTGCACAGGGGGTATGAATGGGTTCCTCCCTGTTTGTTTATGTACCACATTACTGTGATGTTGTCTGTCCTTATCAATAGTTGACCTGGATGCAGAAGGTCTTTGAAAGCTGTAATAGCATTTGTTACTGCTAGCATTTCCTTTTGATTGATGTGGAGGTGCTTTTCTTTTTGGGACCATCTGCCCTGAATGCACCGATCTGACATGTGTGCCCCCCAGGCATAGTCCGAGGCGTCTGTTGTGATGACTTGATTTGCTTGAGGCTTGCAGAATGGGAGACCTGTGTTTGTCTGACATGCTTGAGCCCACCACAGAAATTCCTTTTGTAGACATGGAATTAGTGGTATTATTGTTTCCAAACTGTGGCTGTGTTGAGACCATAGGTTTTTCAGGTACCATTGAAGTTTCCTCATATGCAGCTTTGCACATGGGATTAGTAGGATGCAAGATGCCATGAATCCCAGAGCCTGCAGGATTTTCCTTGCAGTCAGCCTGGTGAAATTTGCTAGTGTTTTGAAGTATTGAGTTAGTTGCCCCTGGTTCTCTGGCATGAGGTAGGCCATCTGGGTGTTTGTGTCCAAGTTGGCACCCAGGAAAATTATTTTCTGAGAGGGTATTAGCCTTGATTTCTTTGTGTTGACTGTGTATCCCAGAGAATTCGACAATCTTATTACAAAAGCCAGATGTTTCAGAAGTATGTGCTTGCTGTCCGCTTGGATCAGGCAGTTGTCCAAATATGGGTATATTTGCATCCCTTGAAGTCTGCAGTAGGCAATTACTGATGCCAGGCATTTCGTGAATACTCTGGGCGCAGTAGATAAGCCAAAGGGCAATGTAGAGAATTGATAATGGGTTGAACCTGCAAGAAATCTGAGGTATCTTCTGCAATTTTGTCTGATTGGGACATGCAGGTATGCCTCCTTGAGGTCCAACGTTACCAGCCAAGACTCCTTGCCCAGCATGGGAAGAAGCTGCTGTAATGTGTGCATCTTGAATTTTGGTACGAGTAAAAATGTGTTTAGGATGGATAGGTCCAATATAGGTCTCCAATCTTTTCCCTTCCTTGGTACCAGGAATAGTCTGGAATAAAAACCTTGACCTTGTTCGTGAGAAGGTACCTCTTGAATAGCTTTCATGTCCATGAGATCTGAAATTTGTCTTTGTGCCTCTGCCCTTTGATTGTGTGGCAGGTTTGGCATGCCTCTCATTTTTGGAAGGGTGTGAAAATGGAATCTGTAACCTCTGTTTATAATGTCCAGGATCCATTTGTCTTTTGTGACAATATGCCAATTTTTTGAAAATAATGCCAGTTTTCCTCCTAAGGGTGCTGCCATTTGAGCCTTGCTTGGCATGCAAAGGGGAAAGTCATTGGGCTTGCTTTCTGACTGGCTGTGAACTATGCTCACCACCTCTTTGTGTAGGAGCTTGCCATTGTCTGCCCCAATACGATCCTTGAGATTGCCCTCAGCCCCTCGGGCGCCTGTATCTACCTCTTTGGGGTCTGTCCGTGGCTGGAAAGGACCAATTTTTGGAAGGCCAATTTCTACTGAAACGTGGAGGATGTACCTGTAGAAAATCTTTCACTGTTTGCATTGATTTAGCTTTTTCCTTCATTTTCTTTAATACCTCCTCAGCTTTATCACCAAATAATACATCCTTTTGAAGAGGGACATCTAGTAATTTAGCTTTGACATGATCTGGTAAGGTTTGCTCCTTGAGCCAGGCATGTCTACGTATGACTGATCCTGTAACAGCAGCTCTACATGAGGCCTCTAGAGCATCAAAACCACATTGCAAGGTATGTTTACCCACTTGTTCTGCACTATGTATCAAATCCTGCAACTCCTTCAAGTCTGGTTGTTCATTTTGCTTCTCAACTGTGATAACAGAAACTGTTGGTACTTTAACATATGGAACTGGCAGTTTAATGCCCTCATGGTTAAGGTGGCTGAGGTGTATACCTTTTTTCCCCACCTTTCTAAGGATCTGGAGTCCCTCTCGGAAGGTAATGGGTTTTTAGCAGTGGAGGCCTTAATTCCCTTGGGGCCCTGTGAGATAGTTTCTGGGTCAGCTGCATGACTTTTGTATAAAAATTGGTGAGAGTCAGGAACCCAGTAATACCTGTCAGGCTTGACTGGTGCTGGAGGTAAAGAATCCGGGTTAAGGCAGGCCTCCGAATACACATCATCTAGGATGTCTAAGACAGGAGGTATAGCTAGAGGCCTGTGCTGAGGTAGCAAGCGAAAGTCCCTAAGCCTTTTCTTGGAATCTGAGTACTCTTGGCCTTCCCAGTGGAAGTGTTCCCTTAATGTATGTAAGGTTTCCCCAAATGAGTAATCCTCTGGGGGGGAGACAGAGGGAATGGACTCCTCAGCATCAGAATCTTCAAAAGGGGAGTAAGAATGTTCCTGTTCATCAGAGTGTCCTGAAATAATGGAGGCCTGGTCAGAGGAGGGGGATTCTTCTTCCACTCTGGTCCTTTTGTCCGGGGGGGGGGTTGAGATCCCCTGATAAGTGTAATCAAATCCTCAGCCATTTTAGCATCTGTTTTTTAGGCATAGGGCCTGGGGAAGGGCCCTGTGGAGCTTGTCTCTTAGGATGCATGGCTGCTTTAGACTTAGTGAAAGCCTTGATAGAAAAAGAAGAGGAAGGTCTGAAGACACCTTGAGAGGAGGCAGACCTGTCTACATATTGAGATTCACCACCAAGAGTGGCTTCGGTATCTGTAGTCGGGGTGTGGGCCGAGGAGCCTGCGACCTCGGGCACTGAAGACACCGCCAATGAAGTGTCGTCGGTAGGCAGGAGCTGCGTAGGTGCCTCGCTGAGAACCGGACCACCTGTAGTAGGCTTTGGCGTGGTGTCGGTGGAGGCCGCGGACCGCATGTGTCGGTCCTTATCTTTGCGTTTTTTAGACAAAATTGGAGTCGGAATATCCGACGACATAATATAGTTAAATTTTTTACCAAAATAATGCTGGGCGAACTCCGCCCGACGCTTAATGGTGTGTTTGTTGAATGTAGCACAAAAACAACAGACTGAGACGTCGTGGTCTGGGCCTAAGCAAGGAATGCAGAGGGAATGAAAATCCTTATGTGGTATTGGCTTCCCACAAGAAATACAATTATTAACTTTGTCTGACATCGGTCTGAGGCAAGAAAAGTTTCCCCAATGGGGTACTTAGCTTTAAAGAAGACTTCGGTTGCAAAATTTTTGTAATTTCAGGAGCTGGCCGACCGGCACTTGCAAACTGCTTCTGCTAAGGGGACCGCGCGGCAAGAAAGACTGAAGAAAATGGCAACAGCTGGTTCTTTTATACCCCTGGCACGCTGACGTCAGGGAAGAAGCGACGACAACCGACGTAGGACCTAGACTTTGGAATTCGGCCGACCGAGGACCCGCCTGACGGCAGGAGAACCCGTCTGTTATGACTGCAGCTGTATGCACGATGAACATTTATGTTTTGGCCTTTAGCTTGGTTCCAGGCACAAAACCTTTTCCATTTGTCCGAATAAGCCTTCCTGGTGCTTGGCCTCCTAGCTTCCAGAATAACATCCATAACTGCTTGGGAAAGAGGAGCTGGCTGGATGCTTAGGTGATTTGCCATGCAGCCAGATTTAAGGTTTTGAGCTGGCTGTGAAGAATCTGATTGTTTTGCTGTGTGAGCAAATGGGTATTTTGTGGTAAAATCCAAGGTGGGCCCTGGGCCATATTCCTCAAGAGCGGGTACCAGTGCTGGCGTGGCCAGTCTGGGGTTATGAGTATCAGTTGTGGTCTCTCCTTTCTGACTTTCAGAAGCACCTTTGTGAGCAGAGGCAATGGAGGGAAGGCATATACTGTCAGGTTTTTCCAACTGAATGAGAGTGCGTCCTCCTTCCAAGCTTGATGGTGAAGTGTCCTTGTACAAAATTTTGTTAGTTGATAGTTTTGAGGACTGGCAAACAGGTCTATGTCTGGAAGGCCCCATTTTTGAGTTATCATTGCAAATACTTGTGGATCCAGTTTCCACTCATGGGGATCCATGATGTTTCTGCTGAGGTCGTCTGCCAATGTGTTCTTCTTTCCTGGCAGGAATTGAGCTTGTAACTGAACTTGGTAAGCCAGAGCTGTGTTCCACAAGGTCATTGCTTGCCTGTATAAGGGTAGGAGTGTGTACCCCCTTGTTTGTTTATGTACCACATTACTGTGGTGTTGTCCGTCTTTATTGTAAGTTGTCCTGGATGTAATAGACTCTTGAAGGCTGTCAGAGCATTCTGTACAGCTAGCATCTCTTTTTGATTGATGTGCAGATTCCTTTGATCTGCAGTCCATACGCCTTGAACGCACTGTCCTGCCCCAGGCGTAGTCTGATGCATCTGTTGTCATAGTTTGCCTGGCTGGGGGCAAGGTGAAAGGCTGACCCTTGTTGAGGTGACATGCCTGTGACCACCATAGAAACTCCTGTTGTAGGCAGGGAATGAGAGATATCATTGTGTCCAAGCTGTGGCTGTGTTGAGGCCATACGCTTTTTAGGTACCACTGTAATTTCCTCATATGCAGCTTTGCAAATGGTATTAGTAGTATGCAAGATGCCATGAAGCCCAAGGCCTGCAGAATTTTTCTTGCAGTTAGTTGGGTCTTTGTTGCCATTGTTTTGAAATATTGAGTCAGCTGTAGTTGTTTGTCTGGCGTCAGATAAGCCTTCTGGGCCGTTGTATTCAAGCTGGCACCCAGGAATGTCATATTTTGTGAGGGTACTAGTTTTGACTTCTTTTCGTTTACTGTGTACTCCAGGCAACTTAGAAGATGTTTTACAAAAGCCAGATGTTGTAAGAGAATGTCCTTGCTTTCTGCTTGGATGAGACAGTCGTCCAGGTATGGGTATATTTGAATTCCTCTTTGTCTGCAGTATGCAATTACTGGTGCCAGGCATTTTGTGAAGTCTCTGGGTGCAGTAGATAAACCAAAGGGCAGTGCAGAGAATTGGTAATGGGTTGAACCTGCAATGAAATGGAGGTATCTTCTGCAACTTTGTCTGATAGGGACATGCAGGTATGCCTCCTTGAGGTCCAACGTTACTAGCCATGCTTCCTTGCCCAACATGGGAAGAAGCTGCTGTAGTGTTAGCATCTTGAATTTGGGTACTTGTAAGAAGGTGTTTAGAATTGAAAGGTCCAGAATTGGTCTCCAGGCATTGTCCTTTCTGGGCACTAGAAAGAGTCTTGAGTAAAATCCTTGACCTTGCTCTCGAGTAGGTACCAGTTGAATGGCTCTCATGTCCATGAGAGCTGCAATTTGTTTTTGTGCCTCTGCCCATTGATTTTGTGGCAGGTTTGGCATTCCTCTTTTCATTGGCAAGGTGTGAAAATGGAATCTGTATCCTCGTGAAATTATGTCTAGGACCCATTTGTCCTTTGTGACAATGTGCCAGTTGTCTGAAAAAAGTGCGAGTTTTCCTCCCAAGGGGGCTGCCAAGAGAGTGTTGCTTGGCCATATGAGGTGCAAGTCATTGAGTTTGACTTCTGGTAGTTTGGGACCTGTCCTCTCCTCCCTTCTGTGTTGCAGTGCCCCATTGGCGAGGTTTGTACTGGGCTTGTGGTTGTCCTCTGCCTCTTGGACGTCTGTATTTACCCCTCTGTGGTCTGTCAGTAGCTGGAAAGGACCAATTTTTTGTTGGCCAATTTCTGCTGAAGCGAGCGGGCTGTACCTCTAGGAAATCTTTGACTGTCTGCATAGATTTTGCCTTATCCTCCATTTTCTTTAAGACTTCTTCTGCTTTAACTCCAAAAAGAACATCCTGCTGTAAGGGAGCATCTAGAAGCTTTGCTTTAACATGATCAGGCAGAGTTTGTTCCTTTAACCAAGCATGCCTACGTATAACAGACCCAGTGACAGCTGCTCTGCAGGAAGCCTCCAAAGAATCAAACTCACATTGTAAAGTATGTTTGCCCACCTGTTCAGTTGCATGCAACAGATCTTGCATTTCTTTCAGTTCAGACTGCTGAGGGAGTGTGCTCATTCTTTGTTTTAACTGAGAGATAAGAAATTTCTGATACTTTAGCATGTGAAATTGGCAATTTAGTGCCCTCATAGCTAGAGTGGCTGAGGTGTAAACCTTTTCCCCCTACCTGTCTATTGCTCTGGAGTCCCTTTCAGAGGGTACAGGATTTTTTGCCATAGAAGCCTTAGCCCCTTTGGGACCCTGGGAGATAGTCTCTGGATCAGCAACAGGGCTTTTATAAAGAAATTTGTGGGAATCAGGCACT
The DNA here is from genome assembly GCF_019279795.1 of Protopterus annectens. Lineage (NCBI taxonomy): Eukaryota > Metazoa > Chordata > Ceratodontiformes > Protopteridae > Protopterus > Protopterus annectens. The sequence continues at coordinate 981,569,087 of NC_056735.1, read as the reverse complement.
CTATAGTATCTGTCAGGTTTGGCCGGAGCAGGAGGTAAAGAGTCTGGGTTCAAACTGGATTCTAAGTAAACATCATCCACAATGTCTAAAACTGGTGGGATGGCAAGTGGTCTGTGCTGGGGGAGTAAAAGAAACTCTCTGAGCCTTTTTTTAGAGTCAGAGTAGTCCTGACTTTCCCAGTGAAAATGTTCCCTCATAGTGTGTAGAGTTTCCCCAAAGGAGTAGTCTTCAGGAGGAGAAGCTGAGGGAACGGAATCCTCAGCATCAGAATCTTCATAAGGGGAGAAGGAGTAATCTTGGTCCTCAGAGGAGCCTGAAGAAATGGATACTTGTTCAGAGGATGCATAATCTTCCTCTTGTCTAGGCCTTTTGTCAGGAGGGGCCTGGGAACCCCTGATTAAAGAGATCAAATCTTCAGCCATTTTGAGCATCTGTTTCTTAGGCATGGGGCCTTGAACAGGGGACTGAAGTGCAGTCCTTTTAGGTTTAATAGGAGTCTTCGTCTTAGGATACGTTTTAATGGTGAGCGTCGTCGGTCTGAAGACGCCTTCAGAAACCGAAGGTGTTTCTGCAGCACCGACATCTTTTTCAGCAGTGTCGTAGGTAGGGACTGAACAAAATGGCTGACTCGGCCTGGTACATTCCGCCAAAAGTTCCGAAGCGGTCTTGGGTTCTAGATCTGCGGTAATCAGGGGCTGTGTCGGAGCCTCACTGAAGGCCGGAGAATCGGAGACCGGACCAGCCGAGGCCTTGGAGTCTGGCTTGGGCCTAGGCTGCCTGTCTTTATCCTTGCGTTTTTTGTGCACGCCGGTAGTCGGTTGCACCGACGGCATAGTGTAGTTAAATTTTCTACCGAAGTAGTGTCGTGCGAAATCAAAACGTCTTTTTATAGTAAGCTTATTAAACCTAGCACAAAAACCACAACTAGTGACGTCGTGGTCTGGGCCTAGGCAAGGTATGCAATAAGAATGAAAATCCTTATGAGGTATTTGCTTCCCACAAGAAATACAATTGTTAACTTTTTCTGACATCGGTCTGAGGCAAGAAAAGTTTCCCCAACAGGGTACTTAGCTTTATTGAAGACTTCGGTCTGAAATTCGATTCGAAAATCTCAGGAGTCGACCGACCGGCACTTGCGAACTGCTTCTGCTTCGGGCACTGCGCGGCAAGAAAGACTGAAGAAAATGGTGTCGGATGCATTATATATACCCCTGGCGCACTGACGTCAGGGAAGAAGAGACAGCAACTGACGCCGGACCAAGACTTTGGAATTCCGGCCGACTGCGGGACCGCCTGTCGACAGGATAACCCAAGTGTGATGACTGCAGCAGGGTAACACAATGAACATCTATTGTTTCCAGGCTGTGGCAATGTTGAGTCCAAACACTTTTTAGGTACCATTGAAGTTTCCTCATATGCAGTCTTGCATATGGAATTAGTAGAATGCAGGATGCCATGAAGCCCAAAGCCTGCAGATTTTTTCTTGCAGATAACTAGGCCTTTGTTGCCAACAGTTTGAAATAGGTAGTCAGTTGCCTTTGTTTGTCTGGCGTGAGATAAGCCATCTGGGCAGTTGTATTTAAGCTTGCACCCAGGAATATTATCTCTTGAGAGGGTACTAGTTTTGATTTTTGTTCGTTGACTGTGTACCCTAGGCATGGTAGTAATCTCTTTACAAACGCCAGATGCTGTAGTAGAATGTCCTTGTTCTCTACTTGAATGAGGCAGTCATCCAAGTAAGTATATATTTGTATTCCTCTTTGTCTGCAGTATGTAATTACTGGTGCCAGGCACTTTGTGAAGACCCTGGCCGCAGTAGATAAGACAAAGGGCAGTGCAGAGAATTGGTAGTGCATTGAGCTAGCTTTCGATCTGAGGTATCTTCTGCATGTTTGTCTGATTGGGACATGCAGGTATGCCTCTTTTAAATCTAAAGTCACAAGCCAAGCCTTCTTGCCCAACATGGGCAGAAGCTGCTGTAGAGTCAACATTTTGAATTTTGGAATATCCAGATATGTGTTTAGAATATATAGGTCCAGTATTGGTCTCCAGGCTTTGTCCTTTCTGGGTACCAAGAACAGTTTTGAATAGAATCCTTGTTCCTGCTCTTGCTCTGGTACTCGTTGAAAGGCCCTCATGTCCATGAGGGATGAAACTTGTTTTTGTGCCTCTGCCCACTGATGTTTTGGCAGGTCTGGCCAACCGTTTGCCTTTGGCAGGGTATGGAAGTGAAACTTGTAACCTTATGACACTATGTTTAAGACCCATTTGTCCTGGGTTATAATGTGCCAATTTTGAGAAAAAAGTGCTAGTTTTCCCCCTAAGGTGCTGCCAGAAAATAAGTGCTTGGCGCAGGCAGGGGGAAGTTATTGTGACTGTTTCCTTTATGGCTGTGATTTGTCTTCTCCACTTTTATAGGTAGAAGCACCCCATTGTTTAGACCTGTACGAACATTGGGGCTGGGATCTGCCTCTAGGGCGTCTGTATCTGCCCCTTTGTGGCCTGTCTGACACTGGAAAGGACCAATTCTTTGTAGGCCAGTGTCTGCTAAATCTTGGTGGCTGTACCTGTAAGAAATCCTTGACTGTTTGCATAGATTTAGCTTTGTCCTCCATTTTCTTTAACACCTCTTCTGCTTTAACACCAAACAAAACATCATGCTGTAATGGAGAATCTAATAATTTTGCTTTAACATGATCAGGTAGATTTTGTTCCTTTAACCAAGCATGCCTCCTAATGACAGAACCCGTAACTGCGGCCCTGCAGGAGGCCTCCAGAGAATCAAAACCACATTGCAAAGTATGCTTTCCAACTTGTTCAGCTGCATGCAATAAATCCTGCATTTCTTTGTTTTCTGCACATTCAGAATTTATCAATATTTTCTGTTTAAGCAGTGACAATATATTGTTGATATTTGAGCATATGAAACTGACAATTTAAAGCCCTTATAGTCAAGGTAGTAGAAGTGTAAATCTTTTTTCCCCATCTGTCTAGTGCCCTAGAATCCCTGTCAGAGGGCGTAGGGTTTTTTGCAGTGGAAGCCTTGACCCCTTTGGGACCCTGAGAGATAGTTTCTGGGTCAGCAGCGGGGTTTTTTAATAGGAATTTATGAGAGTCAGGAACCCTGTAGTACCTGTCCGGCTTAACAGGAGCTGGAGGTAAGGAGTCAGGGGTCAAACTGGACTCTGAAAATACATCATCTACAATGTCTAACACAGGTGGGATAGCTAGGGGCCTGTGTTGTGGTAGTAAAAGGAAGTCTCTGAGCCTTTTCTTAGATTTTGAATAATATTGGCTCTCCCAGTGGAAATGCTCCCTCATGGTATGTAAAGTTTCCCCAAAAGAATAATCCTCAGGAGGAGAGGCTGAAGGGATAGATTCTTCAGCATCAGAATCCTCATAGGGAGGAAGAGACTATTCCTGATCAGAAGAGGAATCAGATGAAATAGAAACCTGATCTGAAGATTCATATTCTGTCTCTTCCCTAGGCCTCTTATCAGGAGGGGGATGGGAACCCCTGATCAAAGTAATTAGGTCTTTGGAGATTTTGAGCATCTGTTTTTCAGGCATGGAGGCCTGTCCATGAGGCTGTTGTACTTGTTTCTTTGTCTTTAAAGGTGCTTTAGTCTTTGCCTTTGAAGCTGAAGTTGTTTTAACATATAATTGAGTAGGTCTGAAAACACCCTCAGAAGCCGATGCCTGCTCAGCGGCTCCAGACCCATCTGAGGGAATAGTTTCCGAAGGTCCAATACCTTGAGCTTCTAGCAGCCTGGTCAACACCACGTGGGTGTCGGTAGTGGCCTGCGAGTCTAAATTAGCGGTCGTCAGGGGCTGTGAAGGCACCTCACTGAGAACCGGCGAACCGGCAACTAGCTTAGAAGTAGCCTCGTTGTCAGTTTTGGACCTCCAATGACTGTCCTTTTCTTTGTGTTTCTTGTGAATTCCGGTAGTCGGATGGCTATCCAACGACATTGTATAGTTAAATCTTCTGCCAAAATGGTGAAATGCAAAATCGTGCCGATGCTTAATAGTGCGTTGGTTAAATCTAGCACAAAACCGACAACTAGCAATGTTGTGGACAGGGCCTAGGCAAGGAATGCAGTAAGTATGAAAGTCCTTATGAGGTATTTGCTTCCCACAAGAAATATAATTATTAACTTTTTCTGACATCGGTCTGGAGCAAGAAAAAAGTTTCCCCAACGGGGTACTTAGCTTTTAGTGAAGACTTTGGATCTGAAATTCGAACACGAAAATCTCAGGAGTCGGCCGACCGGCACTTGTAAACTGCCTTTGCTTCGGGCACCGCGTGGCAAGAAAGACTGAAGAAAATGGCGTCGGCTGCATCTTTTATACCCCTGGCGCACTGACATCAGGGAAGAGGCGACAGCAACCGATGCCAGACCTAGACTTTGGAATTCAGGCCGACTGAGGGTAGCTAGCCAGCAGGATAACCCAACTGTAATGACTGCAACAGTGAAACACGAAGAACATCCAGGACTGCAACAGTGAATACACTCAAACATCTACATTTATGGTAAGTGTACACAACTGTACTATGTTCTTCGTGTTTTACTGTTGCAGTCATCACACTTGGGTTGATTACCAAAGCTGAGGAAGGGTGGAGGCAGTCAAGAAATGTTAGGGCTGGCTAGCAGGCCTTGTAAGACTGCTGTAGCGAATCCAGCTCTGGATTTAGAAAAAGTAGGTAAGTGGTAATGCTTGGTGAAGGTGTGTACAGAACTTAAGGTTGCAGCTTCCAGGATGTCCCTGGTAGTGACTCCTCTAAGAAATGCTGTACAGGTTAAGGTAGCCCTAGTGGAATGAATTCTGATTCCCTGTGGGGAAGGCTTTCCAAGATGCTTGTAGCAGAAATGGATGCAGTGTGCTATCTATTTGGAAATGGTTTGCTTTGAAATGGCCTTGCCCTCTGCCCCTCTAGCAAAGCTGACTAACAGCTGGTCAGATTTTCTGAAAGGTTTAGTCCTGTCCAGGTAGAACCTGAGCTGTCTGTACATGTCCAAGGAGTGCAGGATCCTTTCCCCTTTATTCTGAGGATTAGGGAAAAAAGTTGGCAAATGGATGGATTGGTTTAAAGCCACAATGGATACCACTTTCGGCATAAATGATGGGTTAGTCCTGAGGGACACCCTGTCAGCATGGAAAATAATGAAGGGTTCCACAGCCATTAGTGCCTGTAACTCAGACACTCTTCTTGCTGAAGTGATGGCTAGTAGTAAGGCTGTTTTCCAAAAGAGGAATTTTAACTCTGTTGAAGCAGCAGGTTCAAAAGGGGGAAGCGTGAGCTTCTCCAGTACAAAGTTAAAGTCCCAGGCCGGGGTGGGAGCTCTCCTAGGGGGCCTTAAACTGTTAGCTCCTCTCAGGAACTGTTTGATGAGAGGATGAGAAAAAAGAGGTGGTTCAGTATTATAATGTGCTGAGATGGCAGAGGCATGAATCTTCATGGATGAGAAGGACAGGCCTCTGTGGAGCAGCTCTGCTAGGTAATCAAGGATTTGAGGTAAGTTGGGCATGGTTGTGTTCTATTCCTTGAGACTGGCTCCAAGAACAATATCTTTTCCACTTTTCAGCATAGGATTTCCTAGTACTAGGCCTTCTGGCTTCAAGGATGACATCCAGCACTTGTTTGCTGAGGGTTGCTGGTAGTGAATTTAGGGGATAAGCAAGGCTGCAAGCTTTAGGGTTTGCAGCTGTGGATGCAAAACCTGTCCCTCCTGCTGAGACAGCAGGGAAGGGGTCTGATGCAGGTGCCAGGGTGGCACTGCTGTCAGGCTGCGTAGGAGTGGGTACCAGTGCTGGCGTGGCCAGTCTGGGACAATCAGGATTGTCCTTGGCCTGTCCTGTTTGATCTTGTGTGGTACTTTTGAGAGGAGGGGCAGAGGAGGAAAGGCATAGATTGAGAGGTTTTCCCATGTAAAGGATAAGGCATCCACCTTCCAGGCTCTGCTGTGAGGATTCCAGGTGCAAAATTTGTTCAATTAGTGGTTTTGGGGGGAGGCAAAGAGGTCCACCTCCGGGTGTCCCCCACCTGTGGGTTAGAAGTTTGAATGAGTTGGGTTCCAGTTTCCACTTGTGTGGGTCCAGTAGATTTCTGCTTAAGTCATCTGCCAGTGAGTTTTGTTTGCCTGGCAGGAATTGAGCTTGCAGGTGCACTTGGTTGCTCAAGGCTATGTTCCACAGGGCCATGGCTAGCCTGCAGAGTGGGTAGGAATGAGTTACCCCTGCTTGTTTATGTACCACATAACTGTGGTGTTGTCAGTCTTTATCAGGAGCTGTCCTGGAAGGATAAGATATTTGAAGGCTGTCAGAGCATTCTGTACAGCTAACATCTCTTTTTGATTGATATGCAGGGGAATTTGCCCTGGGCTCCATTTTCCTTGAACACATTTGCCTGCCATGTGAGCGCCCAATGCATAGTCTGATGCATCTGTTGTCAGGGTTTGGTCGGCGAGGGGTTGAGTGAAAGGAAATCCCTTGTTGTGGTTGCATGCCTCTGCCACCAAAGGAACTCTGCCCTTAGACATGCTATGATAGGAATCACTGTTTCCAGGTCCTGAGAATGTTGACACCAGAGACTTTTTAAGTACCATTGAAGTTTCCTCATATGCAGCCTTGCATATGGAATTAGCAGAATGCATGAGGCCATGAACCCTAGGGCTTGCATTATTTTCCTTGAAGATAGCTGTTTTTTTGTGGCCATTAGATTGAAGTAGTTTGTCAAATAGATCTGTTTTTCTTGAATGAGGAATGCCACCTGGGAAGTTGTGGTCAAGCGTGCTCCCAGGAATACAATTGTTTGACTGGGCACCAGTTGTGATTTCTTTTCATTGATGGTGAGCCCCAGTGAAGTTAGGAGTCTTTTTACAAATGCCAGGTGCTGAAGAAGCAATTCCTTGACCTCCCACCTGAATCAGGCAATCATCAAAATATTGGTAAATTTGAATATTTCTCTGTCTGCAGTATGCAATGGCCGGAGCCAGGCACTTTGTGAATACCCTGGGAGCAGTAGATAAACCAAAGGGAAGTGCAGAGGACTGACAGTGCATAGATCCTGCCCTGAAACGTAGATATTTCTTGCAAGACTCCCTTATGGGGATGTGCAGATAAGCTTCTTTTAAGTCTAGGGTGACTAACCAGGCATCCTTGGCTAGCATAGCAAGAAGCTGTTGCAGCGTAAGCATTCTGAATTTTGGGACCTCCAGAAAGGTGCTGAGGATTGACAGATCCAGGATAGGGTGCCAAGAGCTCTCTTATTTGGGCACAAGGAACAGTCTGGAGTAGAAACCTTGTCCCCTTTGTTCTACTGGAGCAGGTTGAATAGCCCTGATACTGAGAAGGGAAAGTACTTGCTTTTGACCCTCTACCCACTGGTTTGGAGGAATGTCTGGCAACCCACTTGGGGTTGGCAGTGAGTGGAAATAGAATCTGTATCCCTGGGATACAATGTTTAGAACCCATCAGTCCCGAGTAATGGATATCCAGTTTTTTGCATGAAGAGCAAGCTTTCCTCCTAGGGGTGCAAGTACTTGGGCATGGTTGGGAAGGATGATTGAGAAGTCATTGTGAACATTTTCCATAAGGGGGTGGCTTACCACTCCATGTTTTTGAGGTGGGAGCACTCCATTGTTTAGATCTCTGCATACCCTGAGACTGTAGTCTTGGTGGTCTGTTTCCCCTGGGTTTGGACTGAGAAGGCCTGGAAGGGACTGCAAAGGCCCAGTTTTTAGAAGGCCAGTGCCTACTGAATCTAGGTGGCTGCACCTATAAGAAATCTTTGACAGTATGCATAGATTTTGCTTTTTCCTCCATCTTTTTAAGAACTTCTTCTGCTTTTGTGGCAAACAAACATTCCTGATTTAATGGAGCATCTAGTAATTTTGCTTTGACATGGTCTGGCAACATTTGTTCCTTCAGCCAAGCATGCCTTCTCAGTACAGACCCGGTGATTGCAACCCTGTAAGATGCTTCTAAGGCATCAAACCCACACTGCAAATTATGTTTACTAACTTGGTTTGCAGAATGCATTAACTCTTGTAAATCTTTATTTTCTGCACAATCTGGAAGTAACACCATGTTTTGTTTGATTAGTTCCATAATATGTTGCTGGTACTTCAACATGTGAAACTGGCAATTTAAAGCCCTAATAGCAAGAGTTGCAGAGGTATATACCTTTCATTCTGAACAAGACAAACAGGTTAAAATCACAAGCAAATCCAAATACACCTCTAAAACAGCAATAAAGAAAAGTCCCAACAGCCGAGAACAAGCACAAAAGTAAATGGCACTTCAGTGAATGAATAAATCCACTTCTTTATTTCCACAAATAAACGTAAAGTGCTTTTCATCTCACTGGTAGTGAGACTTCCTCAGACAAAAACTGAAATGTAGGATGCCTTATTTTAAACTAACCTAGATTACTAATTAACACTTCTTACATCAATAAAGCAATTAGTAACAAACAGTTTCAACATGGAGGCTTTCCCAACCTGATATTAAGCAGTAATACATTCATGTTGCCATTTTCAAAGGCAATAGAAAGCTTCTAAAATTCCTAAAATTCTAATAAAAGTTTTAAGGGGTATAGTAAACATGTTTTTTAGGCTAAGGTGGTTGGGTTAAATTATTAGAATTTTAGGAATTTTAGGAATAACCAAGGGAATGCAAATTTTCAAAGACAAGCCTCGGGCTACAAACTGAGGCAAGGTCTCCCCCAAGTGACCTACAATCCCTAGAGGTATATACCTTCTTAACCCATCTATCTAAATCTCTGGAATCCCTGTCTGAAGGGGTAGGGTTTCTGGCTGTAGAAGCCTTATTGCCCTTAGGTCCCTAAGAAATGGTCTCTGGATCCGCAGTAGGATTCTTAAAGAGAAAATTGTGAGAGTCAGGTACTCTGTAGTACCTGTCAGGTTTCCTAGGGGTTGGTGGTAAAGTGTCAGGAGTAAGACCGGATTCCATGAAGACATAATCTACAATATCCAGGACAGGGGGTATAGCTAGAGGCCTGTGCTGAGGCAAATCTAAAAATTCTCTAAGTCTCTTTTTGGACTGAGGATAGTCCTGGCATTTCCAGTGGAAATGCTCTCTTAAGGTAAGCAAGGTTTCACCAAAAGAAAAATCCTTTGGAGGGGAGGCAGAGAGAATGGAATCCTCTGCATCTGAATCTTCATAGGTAGATAAAGGTATGTCCTGGTAATCAGAAGGGTCAGAGTCATCGGACACCTGGTCTGTAGAATCAGAAGGAAAGTCAATTTTTTGTCTTTTAGCAGGGGAAGGCTGGCTTCCCCTAATTAGAGTAATAAGGTATTCTGCCATTCTAAGCATTTGTTTTTGTGGCAAGGGAGCTTGAGCATGTGCTTTTGTTGTCAGTTTTCTAGGTATAGTGCAAACTCTGGGCCTGAGAAACCCGGTAGTTTTAGCTACAAATCAAGTTGTCGGTTTAATATGAACATTGGTAGGTCGGAAAACACCCTCAGAAGCCAGTGCCTGCACAGCGGCTCTGGACCCATCCAAGGTAGAGACATCTGCAGGTTCCATAGTCGTAGAAGTATCTCACGGCATACTGGACTCCGAATGGATCTCAGTAGAGGCCTGTGAATCTGTAGAAGCGGGTATCAGGGGCTGCAAAAGCACCTCACTGAGTACCGGTGGACTGGTGAGTAGCTTAACGGAAGCATCGTCGGCAGTTTTGGACCTATGCTGTCTGTCTCTTGTCTTTATCCTTACATTTTTTCAGAAGATCGGTAGTCGGATGGCTTATCGAAGCCATTTTGGAATACGGAGAATGAGAGCGGAAGAATTTAGTAACAAAGATAGCCCAATGACGAATGGTTCAGGCGTTAAACAAGGCACAAAACCGACAGCGAGGAATGTTGTGGTCTGGGCCTAAACATATGATGCAGTAAGAATGAAAAGCTCTGTGAGGTATTTGCTTTCCACATTCAAGACAATTGTTAACTTTTTCTGACATCGGTTAGAGCAAGAAAAAAGGATCCCCAGTGGGGTACTTAGCTTTAGAAGACTTCAGGTCTGAAACTCGAAAAACAAAAATTTTAGGAAGCGGCCGACTGGCACTTGTGAACTGCTTCTGCTTTGGGCTCCTCCACAGCAAGAAAGACTGATATAATGGTGTTGGCTGCATGTTTTATACCCCTGATGACCTGACGTCATGGAAGAGGCGACAACATCCTACGCAGAAATCCCAAGACTCTGGTATTCAGGCCGACTGAGGGCTACCTGCAGGCATATAAGCCAAGTGTGATGATTGCAACAGTGAAACATGAACAACATCTGGTTTATGACACTGCATGTGACGTCCCACACACCAACAGCAACCATGCTTAAGTTTTTGTATAGGAGTCGATGTTCGGGTCACCTGAGGTGTAGAATCCCACAGTAAGAAAACTGCAACATGGGAATAGAAGGACATCTCTTGTTTACAAGATATTTACATATTTACAAATATTCAGAAATGTACAAATACATAGATACGCAAATCTGTTTTCATATTCTCCTTTACAATCATACTAAATGTTCATCCCTATTAAACCCCAACTCCTTTTTCCATATCTACCACCTGATTTTACTTAACATTGTTGCTAAAATCTGTTACCATTAAACATAATTTCTACCATTAAACATAATTTCATGTATTCTTTCATTCCATAAAACCCATACAATATAAAATAACTTTATCTATTCTTCAAACACATTCTTTACTTCAATTCTTAAAATACACATATTTATTCTTATCCATGTTTATGTTATCTACTTCTTTTACATCTTCAAAAAATCTTCTTTACATAGTTTTCTCTATAACTTTTCGATTTTTACATTTCAAAAACACATGTTCAGTTTTTTCTTAAGACAATGTAAATCACTTTTCTTTTAATATGGTGTATTTCCTTTTACTGGCAATTTATCGATTACCAGTCTCCTCAAAAAATCTGAACTTTCTACTATATGATTACACCATTTGCTTCTTATTTTTATAGCTTTAATTTTTTCATCTGTTAGATTTTCCGATGGTTTTGCATAGTAATGTTTTATCATTACATTCTTATACCATACTTTTCTGTCTTTTTTTATATCATCAACTTTTATTTTCCACAAAAAGTTTTTTTCTTGTAGCATTTTATTTCCCATTTCTGACTTTCTCTTTTTCTCTTTTACTTTTTTACCATACTCCAAAATTTATCATGCTTATATTTATACAATTTTATTACTAATCTTTTATCTTTTTCATTTAGCCACTTTAACATTTTATACAAATTAAAAAAATCAGCATATACTATTGAGTTCATTAACCCTAAACCTCCTTCCTCTTTATTTACGTACAAAACTCCTCTTTTTACTGCGTTTAATGTAGAACCCCATATAAGTGAAAAAAATATATGCAATAATTCCTTTTAAAACACTGTTGGCAGCATAAATACACTTGCTAAATATGCCATTTTCCCATCAGTACTGAATTTATTAAATAATCCTTTTCTCTGAATGACGACAGGCTTGTTTTATTTCTTCTATTGTTTTTTTTTTCACATTGAAGTCTACTTGCATCTTTATTCCACAAATTTTATAACACATAAATTTCATTCATTGTAAAATAAATACCTTCTATCTTTACTACATCACCTAAATCTTTATTTTTCTCTTTATTTAAAGCCATCACACCCCTATACACTCATTTTTGCAAATTATTGCTTCTTTTATCCAAATTTTTTTGTGCAATTGTTATGTCATCTACATATGTAAACAGAACTGGAATTTTTAATTCTTCAGGTGTTAGATACCACACCTCCTTCATGTTGTAATTTACTTCACTTACTATTACATTTATAACTAATGCAAAAAGTATACAACTCATTGGGCATCTCCGTCTTACACCATTCTTCATATGTGCTGCATGGTTTAACCAGCCATTTATAAGTAATTTATTCTATTATTACTATACACTGGCATACATAATTTCCTACCTCTCTCACTCATTTTATAGTCTTTCATTATTATCCATAAGAATTTAATTGTAACAATTGCCTTATTAACATCTCCTATTGTGAATTTTGCTTCTTCTTTTCAGTTCATAATATCATCAAAAATTTCTCTATCATTAATAATTCTTGACAACCCTTCCTCTTTATATTGCACACACACACACACACACACATACATATATATATATATATATACATATATATATATATATATATACATATATATATATATATATATATATATACATATATATATATATATATATATATATATATATATATATATACATATATATACATATATCTTTCATATATATACATATATCTTTCATAATATTTTCCATTTTATTTTCAAATCTCTTTTGTATTATTTTCATAAAGATCTTTTAATCATTATTATTCAATACTATTGGTCTCCAGTTTTTTAATTGTCTTCTATCCTCATTTTTCCATATGAATTTAAGTATTCTCTACATAACTCTTTATAAATAAAACCTTCATTTAGCCATTCATTCAAAATCTTTATTTTTTTTTTACCAATCCCTTAAATTTTTATACATTGCATACCCTATTCCATCTGGTCCTGCAGCCAACTTTATATTTAGTTATCCTAATAACTTATCTAGCTTATAATTTATCTGCCTCATTTAAAGAAAACTCCTTTTCCAACTCTTTATTCTCTTTTTGTGTTAACTTTTTTGCTTTCCATGTTTTTTCATTACCTTCTTTTTTGTTAAACATTTCTTATACATCTTATACACATTGTACTACACTATTCATTATCTTTTCCTGAGTTCTTACTATATCTCCTTTTTACATTTGTATCTCTCTCATTACACTAACATCTTCCTTTACTAATCTGCTTAAGTAATTCAATACTTTTCTTTTGCCTTGTAAAAATATCTTTGCTTATATAGCAATTCTTGTATTTTTTTTATTTCTTTTATATAATTTTTTGTTCTTTGTCAAAGTACTGTCTATCATTATGTTCTAAATCTTCCAATGCATTGTTATATGTTCTTTTATATTTTTCTTTCTCGACTTTTCTCATATCATATTAGCACTGTATATAACATTTTTTAAATATTTTTTCCTTAAATATCATTTGCCATTGTTCTCACGATAATATGATCATTCCACAACTGTGTTACTAAGCTCTTGTCTTTTTTATTATTCCATGTTTTCTTATTTATCCTTTTTATTCATTTGCCTATTTTTATATATTCCTTTATATCCAGCCATATTGCAAAATGATGAGAAAATCTGGTTTCAGCTGCCTCCCTGTCTCCTATAACTAAACCTTCAGATACTACAAAGTAATCTCTTTCAGCTCCCTACATTCCCCTTTTGTAAGTCCATGAATGATTTTTGTGCCAAAGGTTTAACTTACCACAGTTTATAACTTCTAAAATTTTTATATAATTTTCATTCTTTTTACACTTGCCTGTTAAATCACAATTAAAGTCTCCTGTTATTGTAATACTCATATTTATCACTACATAGTCTACAATCTGATGAAATAAGCTTTTCCTTTCTTTACAATAAGTATGAGCATATAATGTTATAATTCTATGTACTTGTTCTTCCCTTTTTAAATTTACAATGGTGAATCTTCCCATGTTTGCAAAAGTTACATCTAATATTTTACTGTATTTCTACAGAATACAGCTATCCAAGAATATCTCTCATTTCCCAAATCCCAGATTATCTTTCCTTCCCATAGTTTCTGTTTATAATATCGCTTCATTTATTAAAAATCTTCTATTTATATCTACGTCATATGTATTACACCACTCCAAAATCTCTATTCTTCTTACCATATTCTTAATACTATTCAAATTTACAGAAAGTGTCCAATTTTTTCATTTTTCCCTTTTCTTTAGAGTCATGGTTTCATATGTTCATAGCTAATTACTAGGCTAGCTTTATTAACAGGCCATTCTAAGCCTAGCAAATCTCCTTCCAAAGGTGAGAATCAAATGCTATATTGTGTGTCTGTGAGTCTAACACCTTAGCCAATATACAAATTCCCAATCAATAGCTGTATATATTCTTGTTCATCCATTTTCTTTCTTTTGTTTTCTTTTGTACTTATCCCATTATATTTTCCTTTTCTAACTTTTAACCTTTTGCCAATAGAAGTCTTTTTTCTTTAACTACCTCCCAACTTATCTCCTCTTCATCACTTATTTCAGAACCTTCTTCTATGTCCTGTTTATTATTCTCGTCTAATTTTTTATATTTCTGCTACTTCTAAAATGTCTTCTCTTTGTTCATTTTCTTCTCTTTCTTTTTCCTTACTCTTATTTTCATTTTTGCAATGCATCCATAAAAGTTCAATTTTATTTCATTTATAACATTTCACTTCACATTTTTCACATCATGCCCCAGTTCCCCACAAATACAGCAGTTTTTTTTGTCATCATTACTTATCAAACATCCTTCTTTTCCACAAAAAAAAAAAACATGATTTGAGTTGTCCTTGTCCCTAGTATTTTACAACACCCCTATTCCCCTCCACATTTATCATGCATGGTATATGTATACATTTTTCTTTTTCTATTTTTAACAAAATATTACAATCCCAGGCATCAGTTCATAAAACTGATTTGTCATAAGCTTTTATGATGTCCAGTACTTTTTTTAAACATTTTCAAATGTCCTTTCAAAATCTCTCTTTCTTCTTCTGTTTGAAATTGTACATTAATTTTCTTTTCTTCCCTGTTAAATGCTTTTATCACATAAAGATTCCATTGATCACAGTCTTTCTTTTTTCATATTCTTCAAGAAAAATTTCCATTGAAAAAACTCAAATATAATGTCACAAAATGTCTCTTTCTTAATAAAATGCTCTTGCTCACGTGCTTTTAAACCCAAACTGTCTCACAATTTATACCTGTCCATTTCTTTGTCTTCTTTACCTTGAATCCTTACCACATACTTCTGTTTTTTCATTTTCTTCTACCTTCTTTTCTGTTACTCTGCTTTTGCCTTCTTCTACTTTCTCTGCATGTTTTCATTTCCATCTCACTAGTATTCTTCAGGATTTTCTCCATAATGTCCTCTAGGAAATATGTCTTTCATTTTGTGGCTCACTCTGCACCACCATTTTTTAAGTAAATCATCCCACATCACTTTCAACTGGAGGGTTGTAATCATACATCCATCATTTGCTGATTCATCTCCATCAAACAAATTTCTTTGAGGCATCTCCTCAGAATCCTCCACACATCCTCCAGTCTTGATATTGCCTTTTTTCCTCCATTTCCTATCACCATTATCTCCTTCACTCTCCATCTGCCTCCTTGTTTCTCTGGGCTGTCTCTTCACCTGGAATGGAAACAGGAAGTGCTCCTACAAAATGGGTCTCACTCGCCGCAATGATGAGTAGGGGGGGCATTCCCAAATGACTAGCCCAAAATTCCTCTAGTTGTATAAATACCACCTCTGGTATCTACTGATAAGAGGCTACTAGCCTAGTGGGACTAACCTAGTTAACAAACGATAAATAAAAATTCAGTTTATAAAAAAAAGAATAACACTGCAATGAGATCTAAACTTCAGAATCTTGAATCCTTAAGGAAAACAGCATGGTAATGATCTTTCTTAAACACTGTTTTAATTGGGGCTGTATTCCCTTCCACCTCTATATGAATCTTTGCGATGCTACCAACTCCACACTATAATAAAACCAATACCACTGTACTTAAAAAAATGAAATTTATTTGTATTTCTGGCAGTATATGACAAAACTGGTTTATAATGCAAAGACTGTTTGATGAAGTTGGCCTTCCCTATTACAAATCACCGACTCCTATATTTTACCTATACAGAGCAGATAGCATCAGATGTTATATTGCATTTAGAAAATTTTAGTGGAGTAGCTTTTGTCAACAAGACAGGATGAGATATACGCATTAAGTGCTGACGTGACACTTACCAAAATACCAGATGAGGACTGCAGCGATGCCAAGAATGAGCAATGAGAATACAACACCTGTTACGATTCCAAACACTTTGCAACCTGTGAAAGGAAAAATGTACTGTTGATTTCATCTCCACAATTCACTTGACTAGATTTCAAGACAGTACAAGATAAGTTATACACCATGAATAAAGAAAAAGGCTAGTTTCCAATTTTTGTTATTTTCTGCAGTGGGCCCCAGACAGAACAGGGAAAAAGAAAAGGTACTAATAATAGTAAAAAATGTGCAGAGTTAACATATAAAGTTAAGTATTTGAGATATAAATATGTGTGTGTGTGTGTGTGCGTGTATGTGTGTGTGTGTGTGTGTGTGTGTATGTGTGTGTGTGTGTGTGTGTGTGTGTGTGTGTGTGTGTATATATATATATATATATATATATATATATATATATACATAGGTTTACTATCAAAATGTTGGACGTTAGTTCAGCAAACACGGAAAGTCGAACATTAGTTAGTCGATTTTCCATGTCGCCAAACATTAGGAGATTGAGATTACATATCATAGGTTCATAGGTTCATAGGTTCATAATAGGCTATCTGCCCTAGGGCATTTACAAGCCTAGCCAGAGTGTGTTTTGCTTTCACCACCCATTTTAAATGAATTTTGCTATGCCCTTTTTCGAGGTTAGTATATTGTGCCTCTGTCTAACAGTGACACAGAAGTGATACCCAGAGTAAATCTACGCTCTCCCATCCACTCATCAAGATTCCTCTTGAAGAGAGTCAATGAGGGACTCTGCCTAACCTGGACTGGGATTTTATTCCAGAGTGAAGGGAGCCTCTGGGTTATGAATCTGTCCCTCCAGCATGTCCTATTTATTTCAGTGCTGAGGTTCAAGTCTCTCAAGCATGTAGCTCGATGGGATTTAGATTTTCTGAGGTGCAGCATGTCCATTAATTCCGGGTTGGACATGGCTTTATATGTCAGGCACAGATCGCCTCTGAGCAGGCGGTATGCCACTGAGTAGAGCTGGAGTTTCTTTAACCGGGCAGCATATGGCATCTGTTTGAGCCCTTTGATCCTCTTGGTGAGGTACTTTTGGGGTCTTTCCAGTTGCTGCAGGTGTCTGGTAAGGTACATCCCAAAAGGGGCATTGTACTCAATTATGGGCCTGATGAGGGATGAGTAAAGAGGCACGATGACCTCCCCTGATCTAGATGTGAATCCCTTCATGATTAGGTGGGCTATATAAAATGTTTTTCTAACCACTTTGGCCACGTGGTTGTCGAATGAGAGATTGCTATCAACTTGGGTCCCCAAGTCCCTAATTACTTCTTCCATACTTAATGGATTACCATCTATGTGGTAATTTGTGGGCACTTTGTTTTTGCCGAAGGGGATGACTATACACTTTTTGGCGTTTAGCTTGAGGCCATGGCTCTGGCACCAGTTGTCAGTTTCTATGAGACCCTTTTGTAGGATGCTTGTGTCGGCTGGAGAGTCGAATATGGTGCCCAGTTTGCAGTCATCTGCGAACTTGGTCAATCACAGTCCTTCCGCGTTGGCCTGTTCCTCCGAGAAATATATACTGAACAAGAGAGGTCCCAGGACTGAGCCTTGTGGGACGCCACTTGTAACTGGTTTGGAGTCTGACATGGCTCCAGCAATTTTACCCATGTGGTTTCTGTCCTTGAGCCAGTTTGCAACCCATCTAGTGACATAGGGGTTTATATTTAAGCTGGTGAGCTTATCTATAATGCCCGAGTGGGATATTGTATCGAAGGCTTTTGTGAGGTCCAGGTAGGCTGTGTGGACCACCTTCCCCTTGTCAATGGCCTTGGTGACTGTTTCAAATAAATCAACCAGGTTTAAGAGGCAGAATATGCCCTTAACAAAGCCGAACTGGGTAGGATCCAGTGTCTGTAGGTCCCCAATATCTTTATTTATGAGGTCCATGATGATCCTTTCCATAGCTTTGCAGACCAAGCTAGACAGGCTTATGGGGCGATAGTTTCCAGGATCCGTTGAGGCACCACCTTTGTGGAGAGGGACCACTGTTGCTGTACGCCACTCTTTGGGTACATATCCTGTAGTTAGGCTGAGATTGAACAGTAGTTTTATGTTTGGGTTTAGTTCTTCTTGGAGTTCATGTAGGAAGCAGCCCGGGACACCGTCTGGTCCCATTGATACTGTGTTTTTTGCTTTGGAGAGGGCGGCTCTTACCTGAGCATCTGAGATGTTAGGGGGGCACCATTCTGCTGGGATAGATATTTGCCCTTTTGGTGGGGAAGGGGGGGGGGGTTTGCCCTGAGCCTGTCAGCTAGGATGTTGGCAATGTCTGTGGGTTCGGTGTATTTTTTGTCATTTTGGACTAATTCTGAGCATATCTGTGAATTCCCACCCAGGTTCCTAACATAACTAAAGAAAGCCTTGTGATTATCCTTAGTGTCCTGTGCAATTTTTCTCTCGAAGCTGGCCTTAGACGATTTTATGAGTGCCCGTAGTTTTTTGCTAATACTGATCAGAGATGCCTTCCCTTTTTGGGATTTTGCTCTATCATGTAGTAGCTTCCTCCTTCTATTGTATAGTTTGTTTATGGCTGGGGTCCACCAGACAGGACGCCTGCCTTTGGAGGATTGGGTCTTGGTTTTGTTTGGGATTGCATGATCCATGCATTCCTGAAGGTGTTCATAGAATGCGTTTATAAAGGATTCTGCGGTCTGGGCCGTATTTTCCACAGACCAGGGGGCTTTGAAGGATTCCACACTCGGTTTTGAGGTGAATATCAGTGAACATATGTTTGCACCTACACTGCCATCATGCATCAATTTTGATATAAATGTCGAATCTGTTGATGTCAATCAACTAAGTTGACATTTTCACTCATTAGTATTCATGCAGGATGCCATCATTTTCGGACTATCGACCGTTCGTGTATATGAACGTCAATATTTTGATAGTAAATAACCTATATATATATATATATATATATATATATATATATATATATATATATATATATATATATATATATATATATATATATATATATACACACACACACACACACACACACATATATATATATATATATATATATATATATATATATGCATCTGTACATCAGACATAATGTCAATGTTTGCAATTTTTTTGTTATAGTACTATAGTATACTATGTTACACAGGCCTACAGCCTCCTATGATACTAGCCTGGGACCTGCTATTGCTAAACATAGGATAACATACCCTATTTCCTGCCTAATTGTTAACCAGTACTTTACATGTTTTAATATTTGGAACTGGTCTGACATTTGAAGGAAGTTTATTCAACATTCCTCCTGCCTTACACATAAAACTCCTTTTCATCATCGTGCTGTGAAAACTGGGAATTATAATCAGTATGTTGTTCCTGGCATTAGGTTCATGTGAATAAATGTGACTGCAGAAGTGGCTGCCAACTGATCATTGTTGGAGCATTTGTATATCATTATCAGATCTCATCTAGGCATCCTACAGCTGACTGCCTTGTCTGTCTTTTATGTTTGGTCTTAAAAATAATTTCCTAACCTGCTCTATAACACACTATGATGTTTTCCTTCCCCAACTTCCCTTAGAAAACAGAAATTTGGAAAAATTGGGTCTATCGCCACCTAAAAATAATACCTATTTTTTTCTACTCCTAATGTGTTACTTTTGTGTTTTTCTTGTTTGATCTCTCCTACATTTCTAATTCTCCTACCTTCTCCCTGTCCAGCCTTATAAAAGCCATAACAGGGTGTCCTTATATGGACATTCTCAGAGAGAATAAATGAATATAACAAGATTTGATAAGCTGCAGACCAGCTGTGCTGAGCCATAGCTAGCACAGTATCTCAGGCAAAGTTATCAAGAGATTAGCACAGGTTTGCATTTTCTGCCCATTGTTGAAATAGATGACAGTATTCATGACATTACAAATACACAGAATTTTCTGCAGATAACTATACACATTTCATACCAGTTTACTTTGATTCAGATTTGGAAAAGTGTAATACTAGGCATTCCCTCAAAAGGGTGAGTAGTTCTGAAACCAGCTGTGCTTATTCTCACTTTGATGATATAAATACTGGAGTAGTGGTATGATTCATATATTCTTGTTGCACATCTAAGAGTGGGAGTATGAATACCTCTCTACCACATTAGAAAGTTTTTTTATCAAGGAAAGCAATATACATGTAGCTCTTTTTTTATTTCAGAACCACCAGGGTCATAAAGCTGTGCTACTGTCATTTGCAGCTACATTTTTTCTCTAACCTGGGGTAAAAAAAGAAATAAAGACTGCTTAAGTGTTCTTAGTTTCAGGGTGAAAAAGCCACAGAAGTACAGTTGTGTACACTTACCATAAATGTAGATGTTTGAGTGTATTCACTGTTGCAGTCATTACATTTGGGTTATCTGCCTGCAGGTGGCCCACAGCCGGCCTGAGTATCAAAGTCTTGGATCCCTGCATCGAATGCTGTCTCCTCTTCCATGACGTCAGGTCATCAGGGGTATAAAGCATGCAGCCAATGCCATTACATCAGTTTTTCTTGCCCCAGATGTCAGGTGCCCCCACAATGGGAAGCAAATGTATATAAGGTTATACCTCCAACAAAAAGCAAATACACCAGAAAGCTGAAATACACTAAACAAGAAGAAAGGTATAGCCAAGAGAAGTCAGGGGGCTGGAGGGAGGGTAACCAGGACTGCAACAGTGAATACACTCAAACATCTACATTTATGCTAAGTGTACACAACTGTACTATGTTCTTAGTGTTCTTAGTGTTTCACTGTTGCAGTCACTACATTTGGGTAGATTCCCAAAGCTAAGAAAGGTAGGAGGAAGTTAGAGAACATTAGGACCAGCTATTAGGCCCTGCAAGACTGCAGTGGCAAAACCAGCTCTGGATTTAGAAAAAATAGGCAAGTGGTAATGCTTGGTGAAAGTATGTACAGAGCTCCAGGTAGCAGCTTCTAGGATGTCCCTTTTAGGGACACCTCTGAGAAAGGCTGTAGATGTCGATGCAGCCCTGGTGGAATGTGATCTAGTCTCCTGTGAGGTAGGTTTTCCATGGTGCTTATAGCAGAAATGAATGCAATGGCCTATCCACTTAGAAATGGTTTGCTTTGAAATGGCCTTCCCCTCTGCACCTGCAGCAAACACAACTAGCAGCTGATCAGTTTTTCTGAGAGGCTTAGTCCTGTCCAAATAAAGTCTAAGTTGTCTGTGCACGTCCAAAGAGTGCAGTATTCACTCTCCTTTGTTCTGTGGATTAGGAAAAAAGGTTGGCAAATGAATGGACTGATTAAGGGCCACACTGGATACCACCTTAGGCATAAATGAAGGGTTGGTCCTGAGGGACACCCTGTATGCATGGACGATAATGAAGAGCTCCACTGCCATGAGGGCCTGTAATTCAGACACTCTTCCTGCTGAAGTGATGGCTAGAAGGAAGGCTGTTTTCCAAGAAAGGAATTTCAACTCTGCAGTTGCAGCTGGCTCAAAAGGAGATAGAGTGAGCTTTTCCAATACAAAGTTAAGGTCCCAGGCTGGAGTAGGGGCTCTCCTGGGTGGTCTTACATTTTTGGCCCCTCTGAGGAACTGTTTCAGTAGGAGGTGAGAGAAAAGGGGTGGCTCAGTATTATAATGTGCTGAAATGGCTGAGGCATGAATTTTAATTGATGAGAAGGAAAGGCCCCTGTGGAGCATCTCTGTTAAGTATTGAAGAATATGCGGTAAGCTGGGCACTGTTGTGCCCATCCCCTGAGTCTGGCTCCAGGAACAGTATCTTTTCCACTTTTTAGCATAGGATTTTCTAGTATAGGCCTCCTTGCCTCCAGAATGACATCTAGCACCTGCTTACTGAGGGATGCTATTGGAGAGCTCAGGGAATTAGCCAGGCTGTAAGGTTCAGGGTTTGAAGCTGGGGGTGCAGAATCTGGCCCTCCTGCTGGGACAGCACAGAAGGGGTCTGAGGCAGGTGCCATGGTTCCAGCAGTGACATACTGCACAAGAGGGGGTACCAGTGCTGGCGTGGCCAGTCTGGTGCAATCACTGTTGTCCTTGGTTTGTCCTGTTTGATCTTTAGCAGAACTTTTGAGAGGAGAGGCAGAGGGGGAAAGGCATAAAGTGAGAGGCTTTCCCAGGTGATGGACAGGGCATCCACTTTCCAAGCTTGACTGTGGGGAATCCTTGTGTAGAATGTGTCCAATTGGTAGTTCTGAGGGGAGGCAAACAGGTCTATCTCTGGGATCCCTCATTTCTTTCTCAAAATGTTGAATATCTTTGGTTCCAGTTTCCACTCGTGTGGGTCAATGAGATTTCTGCTTAGGTCATCTGCCAGTGAATTTAGCTTGCCTGGTAGGAATTGAGCTTGTAGGTGCACTTGGTGGCTCAAGGCTGTCCACAGAGCCATGGCTAGTCTGCAGAGAGGATATGAGTGGGTTCCCCCCTGCTTGTTTATGTACCACGTAACAGTGGTGTTGTCTGTCTTTACCAATAATTGTCCTGGAAGAATGTGGTCCGTGAAGGCTGTCAGGGAATTCTGCACAGCTAACATTTCTTTTTGATTGACATGCAGGTGCATTTGACTCAGGTTCCATTTGCCTTGAATGCACTGCCCTGCCAAGTGAGCCCCCCATGCATAGTCTGATAAGTCTGTTGTTAGGGTTTGGGCAGCAGGGGATAGAGTGAATGGCAGTCCCTTGTTGTGGTAGCAGTCCTCTGCCCACCAAAGGAACAGTACAGTTTTGTACCTACCATAAATGTAGATGTTCGAGTGCTAATACAGCTACAGTCATAACAGATGGGTTTTCCTGCCGTCAGGCGGGTCCTCGGTCGGCTGAATTCTAAAGTCTAGGTCCGGCGTCAGTTGTCGTCGCTTCCTCCCTGACTTCAGTGCGACAAGGGTATAAAAGATCCAGCCGACGCCATTTTCTTCAGTTTTTCTTGCCCCAGATGTCAGGTGCCCCCAGAAGGAAGGCAATACATAAAATTATGTAATAATGCAATGCAATATAATCAAAAAACAGTAGTTGCAAGCAAATACACCATAAAAGAATACCCCAAACAAGTTGTATGAGGAGGTGATAGCCATTAGGCCTTTCCCAAGAGGGGAAGGGGGGAAGGAAACCTGGACTGCAACTGTATTAGCACTCGAACATCTACATTTATGGTAGGTACAAAACTGTACTATGTTCATCGTGCATACAGCTGCAGTCATAACAGATGGGTAGAATCCCAAAGCTATAAAAGGGGTGGTAGGCACTAGGTGGAACTAGGAGAAGCCAGGATGCCTGCAAGACTGCAGTGGCAAAGCCTGCTCTAGATTTGGAGTATAATGGTAGGTGATAGTGCTTGGAGAAGGTATGTACGGAAGTCCAAGTGGCTGCTTCCAAAATATCTTTGGTAGGAACCCCCCTGAGGAAAGCTGCAGAGGTAGCTGTGGCCCTTGTGGAGTGGGATCTGATGCCTGCAGGTACAGATTTACCATGAAAAGAGTAACAAAAGCGTATACAGTGGGCTATCCACTTTGAGATTGTCTGTTTGGAAATAGGCTTCCCTTGAGCTCCTGCAGCATAGGACACAAAGAGTTGCTCAAATTTTCTGAAAGGTTTTGTTCTGTCCAAATAATAACGCAGCTGTCTGTGAATGTCCAAGGAATGTAGTAGTCTTTCCCCTTTGTTTTGAGGATTAGGGTAGAAGGTAGGTAAGTGGATAGCCTGATTCAAGGCTATCCTGGATACTACCTTTGGCATAAAGGACGGATTGGTTCATAAGGTAACTCTGTCCTGATGGAAAATGATGAAAGGCTGCACAGCCATGAGGGCTTGTAGTTCTGAAACCCTGCAAGCTGAAGTGATTGCCAGGAGGAAGGCTGTTTTCCAAGACAAGTATTGCAGTTCTGTTGAAGCAGCTGGCTCAAAAGGAGGCAAGGTCAGTTTTTCTAGTATGAAATTGAGGTCCCAAGCAGGTACTGGTTGTTTCCTTGGGGTTTTTATATTCTTAGCCCCTCTGAGGAACTGTCAAGAGGGGGTGAGAGAATAAAGGAGGATCAGTGTTGTATTCCGCAGAAATGGCTGAGGCATGGATTTTGATGGAGGAGAATGAAAGTCCATTGCTTAGCATCTCAGCCAGGTACTGTAATATTTGGGGTAAATTCAGTATTCCAGGATTCTGTCCCTTTTTCTCATTCCAGGCACAAAACCGTTTCCATTTTGCAGAGTAGGCTTTTCTTGTAGAAGGTCTTCTGGCCTCCAAAATGACATCCTGCACCTCCTTGGAGAGTAGAGCCTGTTGTGAATTTAAGGAATCTTCCATGCGGCTAGATTGTTTTCAGCTGACTGTGAATAGTTTTGAAGTTGTGCTGAGTCAGTAGAAGAGGCATTAGAGGCAGGATCCATGGTGGGGAATGCGTCAGGCTTTTCAGGAGTGGGTACCAGTGTTGTCTTGACCAGTCTGGAGCAATGAGAATCATCTTTGGTCTGTCTGCTCTGGTTTTTAATAGAACTTTGGGCAGCAGAGGGAGAGGTGGAAAGGCATAAACTGTCATTGTTGCCCAACTGAAGGATAGTGCGTCCACTTTCCAGGCCTGTGGATGAAAGGTCCTTGAGCAGAATTTTGCCAATTGGTGATTTCTGTGGGAGGCAAAGAGATCTATGTCTGGCGTTCCCCATGCTTGAGTTATCTTTGTGAAAACTTGAGGATGCAACTTCCATTCGTGTGGATCTGTCATATTTCTGCTTAGGTTGTCTGCCAGTGTGTTTTCCTTGCCTGGCAGGTACTGTGCTTGAAGCTCGATTTGTAATTCCAGAGCCATGTTCCAAAGAGACATGGCTTGCCTGCATAGGGGGTATGCCTGCATAGGGGGTATGAATGGGTACCTCCCTGTTTGTTTATGTACCACATTACTGTGGTGTTGTCCGTCCTTATCAATAGCTGGCCTGGATGCAGTAGGTCTTTGAAAGCTAAAATAGCATTTATTACTGCTAGCATTTCCTTCTGATTGATGTGTAGGTGCTTTTCTTTTTGGGACCATTTGCCCTGAATGCACCGATCTGTCATGTGTGCCCCCCAGGCGTAGTCCGAGGCGTCTGTTGTGATGATTTGATTTGCTTGAGGCTTGCAGAATGGGAGACCTGTGTTTCTTTGGCATGCTTGAGCCCACCACAGAAATTCCTTTTGAAGACATGGAATTAGTGGTATTACTGTTTCCAAACTGTGGCTGTGTTGAGACCATAGGTTTTTTAGGTACCACTGAAGTTTCCTCATATGCAGCTTTGCACATGGGATTAGTAGGATGCAAGATGCCATGAATCCCAGAGCCTGCAGGATTTTCCTTGCAGTCAGCCTGGTGAAAGTTGCCAGTTTTCTGAAGTATTGAGTTAGTTGCCCTTGTTTCTCTGGTGTGAGGTAGGCCATCTGGGTGTTTGTATCCAAGCTGGCACCCAGGAAAATTATTGTTTGAGAGGGTATTAGCCTTGATTTCTTTTTGTTGACTGTGTATCCCAGAGAATTCAACAACATTATTACAAACGCCAGATGTTTCATAAGTATGTGCTTGTCCACTTGGATCAGGCAGTCGTCCAGATATGGGTATATTTGTATCCATTGAAGTCTGCAGTAGGCGATTACTGATGCCAGGCATTTTGTGAACACTCTGGGCACAGTAGATAAGCCAAAGGGCAATGCAGAGAATTGATAATGGGTTGAACCTGCAAGAAATCTGACGTATCTTCTGCAATCTTGTCTAATTGGGACATGCAGGTATGCCTCCTTGAGGTCCAATGTTACCAGCCAAGACTCCTTGCCCAGCATGGGAAGAAGCTGCTGTAATGTGAGCATCTTGAATTTTGGCATGAGTAAAAATGTGTTTAGGATGGATAGGTCCAAAATAGGTCTCCAATCTTTTCCCTTCCTTGGTACCAGGAATAGTCTGGAATAAAATCCTTGACCCTGTTCTTGTACAGGTACCTCTTGAATAGCTTTCATGTCCATGAGATCTGAAATTTGTTTTTGTGCCTCTGCCCTTTGATTGTGTGGCAGGTTTGGCATGCCTCTCATTTTTGGAAGGGTGTGAAAGTGAAATCTGTAGCCTCTGTCTATAATGTCCAGAATCCATTTGTCTTTTGTGACAATATGCCAATTTTTTGAAAATAATGCCAGTTTTCCACCTAAAGGTGCTGCCATTTGAGCCTTGCTTGGCATGCAAAGGGGAAAGTCATTGGTTCTGCTTTCTGAATGGCTGTGAACTATCCTCACCACCTCTTTGTGTGGGTGTTTGCCATTGTCTGCCTCTAAATGATCCTTGAGATTGCCCTCTGCCCCTCGGGCACCTGTATCTACCTCTTTGGGGTCTGTCCGTGGCTGGAAAGGACCAATTTTTGGAAGGCCAATTTCTACTGAAACGTGGAGGTTGTACCTGTAGGAAATCTTTTACTGTTTGCATTGATTTTGCCTTCTCCTCCATTTTCTTTAATACCTCCTCAGCTTTAACACCAAACAATACATCTTTTGCAGAGGGCATCTAGTAATTTAGCTTTGACATGATCTGGTAAGGTTTGCTCTTTGAGCCAGGCATGTCTACGTATGACTGATCCTGTAACAGCAGCTCTACATGAGGCCTCTAAAGCATCAAAACCACATTGCAAGGTATGTTTACCCACTTGTTCTGCACTATGTATCAAATCCTGCAACTCCTTCAAGTCTGGTTGTTCAGGTTGTGACATTTTGTTTCTCAACTGCGATAACAGAAATTGCTGGTACTTTAACATATGGAACTGACAGTTTAATGCCCTCATGGTTAAGGTGGCCGAGGTGTAAACCTTTTTCCCCCACCTCTCCAAAGCTCTGGAATCTCTATCTGAAGGTAATGGATTTTTAGCAGTGGAGGCCTTAATTCCCTTGGGACCCTGTGATACAGTTTCTGGGTCAGCCGCATGGCTTTTGTATAGGAATTGGTGTGAGTCAGGAACCCGGTAATACCTGTCAGGCTTGACGGGAGCTGGAGGTAAAGAATCTGGGTTAAGGCAGGCCTCCGAATACACATCATCTAGGATGTCTAAGACAGGAGGTATAGCCAGAGGCCTGTGCTGAGGGAGCAAGAGGAAATCCCTAAGCCTTTTCTTGGAGTCTGAGTACTCTTGGCCTTCCCAGTGGAAGTGTTCCCTCAGGGTATGTAAGGTTGCCCCAAAAGAGTAATCCTCAGGAGGGGAGACAGAAGGAATGGACTCCTCTGCATCAGAATCTTCAAAAGGGGAGTAAGAATGTTCCTGGTCTTCAGAATGTTCTGAAATAATGGAGGCCTGGTCCGAGGAGGGGGATTCTTCCTCCAATCTGGGTCTTTTGTCCGGGGGGGGGGTTGAGAACCCCTAATAAGAGTAATCAAATCCTCAGCCATTTTGAGCATCTGCTTTTTAGGCATGGGGCCTTGAGAAGGGCCCTGTGGAGCTTGTTTTTTAGTATGGATGGCTGATTTAAACTTAGTGAAAGCCTTGATGGAAAAAGAAGAGGAAGGCCTGTAGACACCTTGAGAGGTGGCAGGTCTATCTAAACTCTGAGTTTCACCGCCAATAGTGGCTTCGGTATCTGTAGTCGGGTGTGGGCAAGAGCCTGCGACTGGCACAGAAGACACCGCCAATGAAGTGTCGTCGGTAGTCAGGGGCTGCGTAGGCACCTCACTGAGAACCGGACCACCTGTAGTCGGCTTTGGCGTGGTGTCAGTAGAAGTCACGGACCTTGTATGTCGGTCCTTATCTTTGCGTCTTTTACTTAAAACTGGAGTCGGAGTATCCGACGACATAATGTAATTACATTTTTTGCCAAAATAGTGTTGGGCGAACTCTGCCCGATGCTTAATAGTGCGTCTGTTGAATGTAGCACAAAAACGACAGGCCGAGACGTCGTGGTCTGGGCCTAGGCAAGGAATGCAGAGGGAATGAAAATCCTTATGCGGTATTTGCTTCCCACAAGAAATGCAATTATTAACTTTGTCTGACATCGGTCTGAGGTAAGAAAAGTTTCCCCAATGGGGTACTTAGCTTTCAAGAAGACTTCGGTTGAAAAATATTCGTAATCTCAGGAGCTGGCCGACCGGCACTTGCGAACTGCTTCTGCTTCGGGCACCGCGCGGCAAGAAAGACTGAAGAAAATGGCGTCGGCTGGATCTTTTATACCCCTGTCACACTGACGTCAGGGAGGAAGCGACGACAACCGACGCCAGACCTAGACTTTGGAATTCGGCCGACCGAGGACCCACCTGACGGCAGGAAAACCCATCTGTTATGACTGCAGCTGTATGCACGATGAACATTCTGTATTTATACAAGGAATGCTAGGAATCATTGATTCCAGGTCCTGAGAATGTTGACACCATAGGCTTTTTAGATACCATTGTAGTTTCCTCATATGCAGTCTTGCATATGGAATTAGTAGAATGCAAGAGGCCATGAACCCCTGGGCTTACAGGATTTTCCTTGCAGATAGCTGGGTCTTTGTGGCCAGTCATTTGAAGTAGGCTGTCAAATAAACTTGTTTCTCTGGCGTGAGGTAAGCCATCTGGGAAGTTGTGTTCAAGCTTGCTCCCAGGAATACAATCTGTTGGCAGGGTACTAGATGAGATTTCTTTTCGTTTATGGTGTACCCCAGTGAGGTTAGCAGTTTCTTTACAAATGCCAGATGATTTAGCAGCATGTCCTGGCTTTCTGCCTGAATTAGACAATCGTCCAGGTATGGGTATATTTGACTATATCTTTGCCTGCAAAACACGATGACTGGAGCTAGGCACTTTGTGAATACCCTGGGCACAGTAGGTAAGCCAAATGGAAGTGCAGAGAACTGATACTGCATCTAGCCTGCTCTGAAGCGTAGGTATTTCATGCAAGATTCCCTTATTGGAATGTGCAGGTAAGCTTCCTTTAAGTCTAAGGTTGCTAACCAGGCATCTTTGCTTAGCATAGGAAGCAGCTGATTAAGTATTAGCATTTTGAATTTTGGGATTACCAAAAAGGTGTTTAGAATAGAGAGGTCCAGGATAGGATGCCGGGAACTGTCTTTTCTGGGTACCAGGAAAAGTCTTGAGTAAAATGCTTGTCCCCTTTCTTCTGCTGGGACAGGTTGAATAGCCCTGATACTTAGAAGAGAGAGAACCTGCTGTTGAGCCTCTGCCCACTGATGTGGGGGTAGGCCTGGCCAACCATTTGGGGTTAGTAAGGTGTGGAAGTGGAATCTGTATCCTTGGGAAACTATATTTAAAACCCATTTGTCCTGGGTAATGAGTTCCCAGTTTTTTGCATGCAGGGCGATCTTTCCCCCAAAGGGAACAGGCAGTTGAGCAGGGCTTGGAAGGTTTAAGGTTAGGTCATTGTGACAGTTTTCCATAGAGGGTTGTATTACTACTTCCAGCTTTGGAATTAGGAGCCTCCCACTGCTTAGGCCTGTGAGTACCTTGAGACTGTAGCTTAGGTGGTCTGCTGTTCCTGGGTTTGGACTGAGAAGGCCTGGAAGAAACAGGAAAGGACCAATTCTTAGAAGGCCAATGCCTACTAAATCTGGGAGGCTGTACTTGCAGGAAATATTTAACAGTTTGCATAGATTTAGATTTTTCCTCCATCTTTTTAAGGACTTCTTCTGCTTTGTTGCCAAACAGGCGGTCTTGGTTTAAGGGAGCATACAGTAATTTAGCTTTAACATGATCTGGCAAATTTTTCTCCTCAAGCCAAGCATGCCTTCTAAGAACAGACCCAGTGACAGCAGCCCTGCAAGATGCTTCTAAAGAGTCAAAACCACATTGCAAAGTATGTTTTCCACCTTCTTCAGCAGAATGCATTAAATCCTGTAATTCTTTATTTTCAGCACAGTCAGGAATCAGCATAATTTTCTGTTTAAGTAGTCCCATAATATGCTGTTGATACTTTAACATATGAAACTGGCAGTTTAAGGCCCTAATGGCCAAAGTAGCAGAAGTGTATATCTTCTTACCCCATCTGTCCAAGGCCCTGGAATCTCTATCAGAGGGGGTAGGGTTTTTGGCAGTAGTAGCCTTAATGCCTTTAGGCCCCTGGAAAATGGTCTCTGGATCCGCAGTAGGATTCTTGAAGAAAAACTTATGAGAGTCAGGTACTCTGTAATACCTGTCAGGTTTCCTGGGAGCCAGAGGTAAAGTGTCTGGGGCCAGGCTAGATTCCAAGAAGGCATCATCTACAATGTCCAGGACTGGAGGGATAGCTAAAGGCCTGTGTTGAGGTAGGAGTAAGAATTCCTTAAGCCTCTTTTTGGAGTCAGAGTAATCCTGGCTTTCCCAGCGGAAATGCTCCCTAAGAGTTTGCAAGGTTTCACCAAAAGAAAAATCCTCTGGAGGGGAAGCAGAGGGAATGGAGTCCTCTGCATCAGAATCCTCATAGGTAGATAAGGGCAAATCCTGGTAATCTGAAGAAACAGAAATTTCAGAATCCTGATCAGAAGAATCAGAAAGAAAATCAGTTCTAGGTCTCTTAAGAGGGAGAAGGCTGGCTTCCCCTAATTAAAGTAATAAGGTCTTCAGCCATTCTTATCATTTGTTTTTTTAGGCATATGGACCTGACCATGCGGTTTGGACATCGGTTTTCTAGACATGGGTCGAGTTTTAGTCCTTGAAGAAGAAGATGGTGTCGGTTTGAAATGCAAGTCAGTAGGCCTGAATATACCCTCAGAAGCCAGTCCCTGCACAGCGGCTCCGGACCCATCCAAGGTAGAGACATCCGCAGGTTCCATGGTCAAAGAAGCATCCCATGGCATACCGGACTCCGAATGGGTCTCAGTAGAGGCCTGCGAATCTGAAGTAGCAGGTATCAGGGGCTGTGAAAGCACCTCACTGAGTACTGGCGAACTGGCAACTAGCTTAACGGAAGCGTCATTGGCAGCTTTGGATCTGTGCAGTCTGTCTCTGTTTTTATCTTTACGTTTTTTTCGGAATGTCAGTAGCTGGATGGCTTACCAAAGCCATTTCTGAATAATTAAACCGAGTACTGAAATAGTTTGCTGCAAAAATGGACCGACAACGAATAGTTCGAGGATTGAATAAGGCACAAAACCAACAGCGAGGGACGTCGTGGTCTGGGCCTAAGCAAGTAATGCAGTACGAATGGAAATCTTTATGAGGTATTTGGTTTCCACAGGTAATACAATTGTTAACTTTTACTAACGTCGGTTTAGAGCAAGAAAAAGGATCCCCAATGGGCTACTTAGCTTGTTTGAAGACTTCGGTTCTGAAACTCGAAAATGAAAATTTCAGGAGTCGGCCGACCGGCACTTGTGAACTGCTTCTGCTTCGGGCACTGGGCGACAAGAAAGACTGACGTAATGGCGTCGGCTGCATACTTTATACCCCTGATGACCTGACATCATGGAAGAGGAGACAGCATCCGACGCAGGGATCCAAGACTTTGATATTCAGGCCGGCTGAGGGCTACATGCCGGCAGATAACCCAAATGTAATGACTGCAACAGTGAAACACAAATAACATCAGCAAGTTCACTAACTAGCTGTGCTTTACAAGCCAGGAAACGGGGAAATCTGGCTGACTCACAGAATGAAAGAAGGAGGAATACAGGACTTCAAAGGCATAAAATTCTACTTTTTGATAAGGCTATGTTATCTCAGCTATTTCTTTGCACTTCTGCAAAAACGTTTTACAGACTGTGTAAAGCACATGCAGAAAAAATATGCAAGATTTGTTGCAAACCAGTCACTCCCACTTTTACTGATGGTTCTTAGACTTGTGTTTCAAACTGCTAACATTCAAAGTGAATGAAACTGTGATCTGACAGAAAAGACTTCTTCTTCTTTCAGCTTTTCCCGGTTAGGGGTCGCCACAGTGGATCACCTGTCTGCTCATGATTGGCAGTGGAGTTTTACGGTGTCGAGTTGCCAGCCCGGTGCCCAACCTTCCACAGAAGGCACACACACACTCATGCCTAGGGCCAATTTAGAGTGTCCAATCCACCTACAGCATGTCTTTGGGATGTGGGAGGAAACCGGAGCACCCGGAGGAAACCCACACAACCACAGAGAGGACATGCAGACTCCACACAGAAGGCACCCCCAGCTGAAGATCAAACCAGAAAAGACTGAGGCAAATTAATTGCAGCAGCTGTGTCCTTGCAGTGCATTACAGACAAGAAGTAGCTTTACAAGAAACGAAAATCATATCACAATGTCTTCTCAAATGAAGGCATTCAGGTTTAGAAAATTTTTCAAATTAGTAATATGTAGCTATCATGCGGGGGTGACATTTTCATTCAGTGGAATGGGGAGTGGCATGGTGACACAGTAGGTAGTGTCATCACCTCATAGCAAGAGGCTCTCCAGTTTGATTCTCATCTGGGATGCCTTCTGTGTAGGATATACATGCCTTCCTTTTGTTTGCATAGACTTTCTGTGGGTGTTCTGTTTTCTTCCCACATTACAAAGACATGTAGTAGGAGGGCTGGACACTCTACATTGGCCATAAGTGTGAGATTGTATGCATGTGTATGGTACAGAAGACAACCATAAAATGGATAGCCACCCAGTGGTGTGAACATTACCTCTAGATGATGGTTACTGTTGATATGACACCCCGACCCCATGTGCAAAAATAGGAAAAAGGGGGTTTTGGATGGATGAATGAGAGGATTGATGGATATGTAGTTGTAGTACTGCTAGAAGGTTTTTGTTGAACAAGATAAACCAAACACACACAGATGCATATGTCTCTATGGTTTACTATTGTAATTTCAAAGGAAACACAGTTGACCGCACTATGTTCGACAATGGAAAGTCGAACACGGCAATGTCGAACTTCAAAAGCAAGCCTAGGAATGGGTTTCAACATGGGTCGAGATAGGGGTTCACTGCTATTGCCAAACTACAAACCTCGCCCCTATCTCGTCCCATGTTAAAACCCGTTCCTAGGCTTGCTTTTGAAGTTCGACATTGCCGTGTTTGACTTTCCGTTGTCGAACATAGTGCGGTTGACAAAATTGACACACAAACACACACACACACTCACACACACACACACACACACACACACACACACACACACACACACACACACACACACACACACACACACACACACAAAGGTTCATAGGTAAGTACTAGGCTAGCTTCCCTTGTGGACCATTTTAAGCCTAGCCATTTTCTCTTGTGCTTGAATTAGCCTATTCCATTTTGGGTTAGATTAGCCTTACCATTCTTATAGTCTATAATTATATATTATCCCTAGTGAGAATAACTGGGATCATATGACTGGTAATCTGAAAGGACCTATGAATGGGGTAAAGCATTTAGGAGCTGCCTCTGTCCATTAGTAGTACAGGAGGTAGTCCTGGGGGTAAATTTTATGTTTTCCATTCTTAGATCCAAGTTGAGCTTGAATGTGGACATGGATGAACTTTGTTTTACATGGATGGGGAGTCTGTCCCAGAGGCTACATAAAAAGTACAGCTATGTATACTTACCATAAATGTAGATGTCCTAGTGTATTCACTGTTGCAGTCATCACACTTGGGTTATCTGCCTGCAAGTAGCCCTCAGTAGGCCCAAATACCAGAGTCTTGGGATTTCTGCATCGGATGATGTCACCTCTTTCATGATGTCAGGCCATCAGGGGTATAAAACATGCAGCCGATGCCATTACATCAGTTTTTCTTGCCCCTGATGTCAGGAGCCCCCCAAAAAGTAAGCAATTACATGGTGTGGAGCACCTCCAGTGAAAAGTAAATGCCATTGCCATAGGATATGGCCAAAAAGAAGATAGGTAGAAAGTATAGAAAAAGTCAGGGGGCTGAAGGGAGGGTAACCAGGACTGCAACAGTGAATACTCTCGAATATTTACATTTATGGTAAGTGTACACAACTATACTATGTTCTTTGTGTTTCACTGTTGCAGTCATCACACTTGGGTTGATTGCCAAAGCTGAGGAAGGGTGGAGGCAGTGAAGAAGTATTAGGGCTGGCTAGCAGGCCTTGTAAGACTGCTGTAGGAAATCCAGCTCTGGATTTAGAAAAGATAGGTAAGTGGTAATGCTGGGTGAAGGTGTGAACAGAACTCCAGATTGCAGCTTCTAGGATATCCCTGGTAGGGACTCCCCTGAGAAATGCTGTAGAGGTTGAGGTAGCCCTAGTGGAATGAGTTCTGATCCCCTGTGGGGTAGGTTTTCCATGGTGTTTGTAGCAGAAATGGATGCAGTGTGCTATCCTTTTGGAATGGTTTGTTTTGAAATGGCCTTGCCCTCTGCCCTGTAGCAAAGCTGACTAGCAGCTGGTTAGATTTTCTGAAAGGTTTAGTCCTGTCCAGGTAGAACCTGAGCTGTCTGTGCATGTCCAAGGAGTGCAAGATCCTTTCTCCTTTATTTTGAGGGTTAGGGAAAAAGGTTGGTAAATGGATGGATTGGTTTAAAGCCACACTGGATACCACCTTGGGCATAAATGATGGGTTAGTCTTGAGGGAAACCCTGTCAGCATGAGCATGGAAAATAATGAAGGGTTCCACAGCCATTAGTGCCTGTAACTCAGACAGTCTTTTTGCTGAAGTGATGGCTAGAAGTAAGGCTGTTTTCCAAGAGAGGAATTTTAACTCTGCTGCAGCAGCAGGCTCAAAAGGGGGAAGCGTGAGCTTCTCTAGTACAAAGTTAAGGTCCCAGGCAGGGGTGGGAGCTCTCCTCAGGGGCCTTAAATTGTTAGCTCCTTTCAGGAACTGTTTGATGAGAGGGTGAGAAAAGAGAGGTGGCTCAGTATTGAAGTGAGCTGAGATGGCAGAGGCATGAATCTTAATTGAGGAGAAAGATAGGCCTCTGTGGAGCAGCTCTTCTAGGTAATCTAGGATTTGAGGTAAGCTGAGCACGGCTGTGTCCTTTCCTTGAGACTGTCTCCAAGAACAATATCTTTTCCACTTTTCTGAATAGGATTTCCTAGTACTAGGCCTTCTGGCCTCAAGGATGACATCCAGCACCTGTTTGCTGAGGGTTGCTGGTGGTGTATTCAGGGGATAAGCTAGGCTGCAAGGATCAGGGTTTTCAGCTGTGGATGCAAAATCTGTCCCTCCTGCTTGGACAGCAGGGAGGGGTTCTGATGTATGTGCCAAGGTGGCACTGCTGTCAGACTGTGTAGGAGTGAGTACCAGTGCTGGCGTGGTCAGTCTGCGGCAATAAGGATTTTCCTTGGTCTGTCCTGTTTGACCTTGAATAGTACTTAAGAGAGGAGCGGCAGAGGGGGAAAAGCATAAATTGAGAGGTTTTCCCATGGAAAGGATAGGGCATCCACTTTCCATGCTTTGCTGTGAGGGTTTCTGGTGCAGAATATGTTCAATTGATGGTTTTGGGGGGGAGGCAAAGAAGTCCACCTATGGTGTCCCCCACCTGTGGATTAGAAGTTTGAATGAGTTGGCTTCCAGTTTCCACTCTTGTGGGTCCAGTAGATTTCTGCTTAAGTCATCTGCCAGGGAATTTTGTTTGCCTGGCAGGAATTGAGCTTGCAGGTGCACTTGGTTGCTCAAGGCTGTGTTCCACAGGGCCATGGCTAACCTGCAGAGTGGATAGGAATGGGTTCCCCCCTGCTTGTTTATGTACCACATAACTGTGGCATTGTCTGTCTTTATCAGGAGTTGTCCTGGAAAGATAAGGTATTTGAAGGCTGTCAGAGCATTTTGTACAGCTAACATTTCTTTTTGATTGATGCACAGGGGAATTTGTCCTGGGCTCCATTTGCCTTGAATGCATTTGCCCGCCATGTTAGCCCCCCATGCATAGTCTGATGCATCTGTTGTCAGGGTTTGGACGGCGAGGGGTTGAGTGAAAGAAAGTCCCTTGTTGTGGTTGCATGCCTCTGCCCACCAAAGGAGCTCTGCCCTTAGGAAAGGAATGATAGGAATCACTGTTTCCATGTCCTGAGAATGTTGAGATCAGGGACATTTTAAGTACCATTGAAGTTTCCTCATATGCAGTCTTGCATTAGTAGAATGCATGAGGCCATGAACCCTAGGGCTTGTAGTATTTTTCTTGCAGATAGCTGAGTTTTGGTGGCCATTAGTTTGAAGTAGTTTGTCAAATAAGATTGTTTTTCTGGAGTGAGGGATGCCATCTGGGAAGTTATGTCAAGTTTGTTGCCAGGAATACAATCTTTTGGTTGGGCACCAGTTGTGATTTCGTTTCGTTTATGGTGTACCCCAGAGAAGTTAGGAGTCTCTTTACAAATGCCAGGTGCTGAAGTAGCAATTCCTGACTGTCCGCCTGAATCAGGCAATCGTCCAAGTATGGGTAAATTTGAATGTTTCTCTGCCTGCAGTATGCAATGGCTGGGGGTCAGGCACTTTGTGAACACCCTGGGCGCAGTAGATAAGCCAAAGGGAAGTGCAGAGGACTGACAGTGCATAGATCCTGCCCTGAAACATAGATATTTCCTGCAGGATTCCCTTATGGGGATGTGCAGATAAGCTTCTTTTAAGTCTAGAGTAACTAGCCAGGTGTCCTTGGCTAGCATAGGAAGTAGCTGTTGCAGTGTAAGCATTTTGAATTTTGGGACCACCAGGAAGATGTTGAGAATAGACAGATCCAGGATAGGGCGCCAAGAGCTCTCTTTTCTGGGCACCAGAGACAGTCTGGAGTAGAAACCCTGTCCCCTTTGCTTTGTTGGAACAGGTTGAATAGCCCTGATACTGAGAAGAGAAAGTACTTGCCTTTGAGCCTCTGCCCACTGGTTTAGAGGAAGGTCTGGCATCTTGCTTGGGGTCGGCAGTGAGTGGAAGTAGAATCTGTATCCCTGGGATACAATTTTTAGGACCCATTGGTCTTGGGTAATGGACATCCTGTTTTTTGCATGCAGGGCGAGTTTTCCTCCCAGGGATGTAAGTACTTGGGCAAGGCTGGGAAGGATGCTAGACAAGTCACTGTGAACATTTTCCATAAGTGGGTGGCTTACCACTTCCTGTTTTTGAGGTGGGAGCACTCCATTGTTTAGATCTCTGCATACCCTGAGACTGTAGCCTTGGTGGTCTGTTGCCCTGGGTTTGCATTAAGAAGGCCTGGGAGGGACTGGGAAGGACCAGTTTTTAGAAGGCCAATGCCTACTGAATCTAGGTGGCTGCACCTGTAAGAAATCTTTAATGGTTTGCATAGATTTAGCTTTTTTCTCCATCTTTTTAAGAACTTCTTCTGCTTTTGTGCCAAACAAACGTTCCTGGTTTAATGGAGCATCTAGTAATTTTGCTTTGACATGGTCTGGCAAGATTTGTTCCTTCAGCCAAGCATGCCTTTTCAGTACAGACCCAGTGACAGCAGCCCTGCAAGATGCTTCTATGGCATCAAAGCCACACTGCAAAGTATGTTTACTAACTTGGTTTGCAGAATGCATTAACTCTTGTAAATCCTTGTTTTCTGTACAGTCTGGAAGCAACAACATTTTTTATTTAATTAGTCCCATGATATGCCATTGGTGCTTCAGCATGTGAAACTGGAAATTCAAAGCCCTGATGGCAAGAGTTGCAGAGGTATATACCTTCTTACCCCATCTGTCTAAAGCTCTAGAATCCCTGTCCGGAGAAGTAGGGTTTTTAGCTGTAGTAGCCTTAATGCCTTTAGGTCCCTGGGAAATGGTCTCTGGATCCACAATGGGATTCTTAAAAAGAAAATGTGTGAGAGTCAGGTACTCTGTAGTATCTGTCAGGCTTTTTAGGAGCTGGTGGTAAGGTATCAGGAGTAAATCTGGATTCCATGAAGACATCATCTACAATATCCAGGACAGGGGGGATAGCTAGAGGCCTGTGCTGAGGCAAGTCTAAAAATTCTCTGAGTCTCTTTTTGGAATGAGGGTAGTCCTGGCATTCCGAGCGGAAATGCTCTCATAAGGTATGCAAGGTTTCACCAAAAGAAAAATCCTCTGGAGGGGAGGCAGAGGGAATGGAATCCTCTGCATCTGTATCCTCATAGGTAGATAAGGGTAAGTCCTGATAATTGGAGGCATCACAGTCATGGGACTCATGGTCTGTAAAATCAGAAGGAAGATCGATTCTTTGTCTTTTAGAAGGGGAAGGCTGGCTTCCCCTAATTAAGGTTATAAGGTTTTCAGCCATTCTAAGCATTTGATTCTGTGGCATGGGAACTTGAGCATGCACTTTGGTTGTTGGTTTTCTAGGCATAGTGCAAACTCTGGGCCTAAGAAACTCGGTAGTTTTAGTCAAAAATGAAGTTTCTAGTTTAATACGAACATCGGAAGGTTGGAATACACCCTCAGAAGCCGGTGACTGCACAGCGGCTCCAGACCCATCCAAGGTAGAGACATCCACAGGTTCCGTAATCGAAGAAGCATCTCACGGCATACAGGACTTCGAATGGGTCTCAGCAGTGGCCTGCAAATCCGTAGAAGCGGGTATCAGGGGCTGCAAAGGCACCTCACTGAGTACTGGCGACTAGCTTAATGGAAGCGTCGTCAGCAGTTTTGGACTTATGCGGTCTGTGTCTGTCTTTATCCTTATGTTTTTTCCGAAGATCGGTAGTCGGATGGCTTATGGAGGCCATTTCGGAATATGGAGAATGAGAGCGAAAGAATTTAGTGACATAGATAGCCTGATGATGAATAGTTTGTGAGTTAAACAAGGCACAAAACCGACAGTGAGGAACGTCGTAGTCTGGGCCTAAACAGGTGATGCAGTAAGAATGAAAATCTCTGTGAGGTATTTGCTTTCCACAGGCAAGACAATTGTTAACTTTTTTTGACATTGGTTAGAGCAAGAAAAAAGGATCCTCAATGGGGTACTTAGCTTTAGAAGACTTGAGGTTTGAAACTCGAACAACGAAAATGTCAGGTAGCGGCCGACTGGCACTTGTGAACTGCTTCTGCTTCAGGCTCCCACATGGCAAGAAAAGCTGATGTAATGGCGTCGGCTGCATGTTTTATACCCCTGATGACCTGACGTCATGGAAGAGGTGACAGCATCCGACGCAGAAATCCCAAGACTCTGGTATTCGGGTTGACTGAGGGCTACATGCAGGCAGATAACCCAAGTGTGATGACTGCAACAGTGAAACACGAAGAACATCATATATAGTTTCTGCATATAGTGGTCCTTTAAGAACAGTTTGAAAATCAATTAAAATTACTACTGCACACCTTACTGTAAATATCTTTGAAATAATCTTTCTGCCATATATAAATAGCAGGGTTGTTATACTGAATTGACAAGTTTGGTACCTCTAGATGAATTTGTCGGAAGCAGGACTATTCGACCCCAGACAGTTAGACCCCAATGCATTTGAATGTAATTTCATGTATTAATTTATATGTGATTTTTTTAGTGGACAGTTCGACCCCAGACTATTTGACCCTAGACTTTTCGACCCCAAACATATTCTAATATATACTTTTTCATTATTCAATAATAACACTTTTTTTGTATGTTTTTTTTCTTTGTATTTCGGTTAATTTACTACTTGGAAGTTCGCAGCGCTAGCTAGTCTTCTTGTCTTATCTGTGTTAACTTCCTTATTACATCTGTCATTCTTGTTCCGGTCATTTGTTTAATAAGTCTTTTTCAGCTTTCTTTGGTGATTTTCTTTTTAATTGATAGACAAAATTTTTCTGCTGGTTAATATGCTGTTTACAGGTATGTTGTTTTTTCAGCTTACTCAAGATTTATGATGTTTAAACTTTAGACCTGCACTGATGTATAACATTCTCTTTATGGAGTGTTCGGGGATAAGTTATGACCATATGCTGTTTTTATTCATATGGCGGATTCTTTCCTCTGATATGGCATCTTTTAATATTAAGGTTTCTGCCTTAATGTTTTTATTCAGGATTCCTTGAGCTACTTGATCTGGTAGTATTCCTTAAGTACAGTGAATGTTCTGTCTTTAGCATGTTTGATGTGTTTGTTTTTGTCAGTTACAGTTTTTTTTTTGTTTTATTGTAAACTTGTACAGTACATGTTTGATAGCCATTCTGTACAATTTCACTTTTCCTTTTTTTTTTTTTTGGTACTTATTAAACATTTTTACAATGTGGAGTTTCAAGAATAACTCACTTGTCTATACCTTGGCACTGATTTTTGAATACTTCAAGTTATTTTTTTTGGAAATGACGATCAATGTAAGTTGTTTGTGATTCGTATAAGTAAAGCAGTGCACTCTCAGAAGCAAATTAATTTCCTGTGCTTTCCTTTTTGAGCAAGTTCTTTCGCAACATGTGCAGTACGATAGTAAGCGCAGTTGCAGTTTTCTGGGGTCAAATCGGTCGGGGGCAAATTGTCCAGGGGCAAATCATCTGGGGGCGAATCAGCAGGGTCAAAATGTCCTGTATCCAGATCTAGCACCCATGACAGTGTTTTTCTTTTTTCTCTGAATGACCCTACTTTATGTTAACTACAATCTGCTTTATACATTTTAAACCCTGTTCAAAGTATGGCAGTTAAAACAGCGGTGTTTTCTGAAGTAGTCAAACATGTAGTCCTTAAACAATTGACAGATCACCCTACATATTGGGTACAGGATGTTAATGAATCTACCGACAAACATAACTGCCATAGTAACTAAAGGCTGAAGTACACTTCATTATGTATAAGACGAGATACATGAAAGGGTCATAAACTGCACTGTGTTAAAAGAAAAAATCTGGAAAAGCTTCACATGTAATATTTCCTATTTGTTTTATATTTGCAAATATTGCACAAAGAGGGTGTAAGGTTATTGTTATTGCTATTTTGCAGGTTTTATTTTATCTGCTTATGTTGTCTCATTTTAAATGTTAACTTTTTATG
This sequence comes from Protopterus annectens, assembly GCF_019279795.1. NCBI lineage: Eukaryota > Metazoa > Chordata > Ceratodontiformes > Protopteridae > Protopterus > Protopterus annectens. The sequence continues at coordinate 981,528,356 of NC_056735.1, read as the reverse complement.
TCTAAATTTTTTATTAAATGTTATTCAAAAAAGACAAACTCTATGACAAGCAAAATTGCATCAATACAGTATGCCCCCTGACGGTCATTTGGGGTAAAACAAATTAAAATAAAATACAAAACAGTTGCAGTGATTCTAATGCATTTGTATAACACAGAATATCAGGATATGATTAAAAATATATTTCAGAACTTTCAGGACAGAATTTTTTTAAGGACATTGCTTCCTCGCCTTTTGTTTAAGGTGAAGTGTAGATAGGAGATCCACTGATGTAGTTTTAGTTTCTTACACCAAACTCTACTTTTAAAATCAGCAGGGATTAATTTAATCCCTGTTCTGAACCTAAGTGTTCCAGATCTTGTCTCATTCTCTCATGAGCAGGGAACTATTTAACTCTATGACTCTCTCAGTTATTGTTTATACTGCTATTTCTGTGGTGGGCAGCACTCTTTTCTGACAACTATCTGCCTTACTTCATCCATACTGTTGAACATAACAGGTTTTATGAGAAGCCGGATATTGAGCAGAAGGATACATTATGGCAGTTTGAGCATGTTTATGTTAGCTCCTTTCTCTTTGGTAGCCATTTCTAGTTCACAACAATACCAGTGGTTTCAATGCACTTTGCTTTTGATTTCCTGAAAAGTTAAGCCTTTTGTTAGTAGTTGTATCAGTAAATCCAGTCTCTCCTTTATGTTACATTGGCATGAGGGTGTTCTAGGCCCATTCTATGCCGAATGGCTATAGCTTATAGAAGTCTCAACACATGCAGCAAATTTTCAGCGGATGTTAAAGGACAGTTTGTGTCATGAGTTTTCTGGTATAACATGGACTCTAACGCTGCATCATGTTTTTGAAAGCATCTTTTTATTAAAATAGGACTAGCCACCTGGCGATGTGAACATTGCCTCTAGATGATTGCCACTGTAGATCCAACCTCATGTTCAAAAATGGGTAAAAGAGGTTGCCATTATAAAACCAACAGATCATATTAGCCATGTAAGGGAGGATTTAGAAAGTCCGAATACCATATTTTATATGATCCATTCAATGTGCTGAACTGCAAGTAATTGGGCAAATAGAAAACAAACCGTTTTTAACTAAAATAGAAAATACAAATCAAAAGTGAGAAAAACTAAAAAAGCACACAACAATCCTCAAATCCTCTTGAATAAACTAACCCAAGAATCTCCCTATGTTTTAGACTGGCTGGAATTAAACGATTAAAAATGCGGAAAATGTACTTTTGCACTGTATTTAAAACTTAGATGTCTACTAAACAAGAAAATGATGATTGGATCATTCTTACACTTTGTACACAGCAAACTTAAGAAGTATAGATCAATTATGCTTATCTTAATTATGTTTGAATATTACAATTTAAGTTAAGTTTAACATTTATACGTTAAAATGTAATAAATTATAATCTATTTCCAACTATTCAGTCAGCATGTAAAAATATTCTTTCCTTCCACAGAAATTACCAAAAATGCAACTTATCCATATTATTTTATTTTTATTTATATGTGTTTACTGGGGTAGTACACTGATCAAACTAAACCTTTTGCAGACACAACACGGAAGAAAATTTCACAATAAGAAATGTAAAGAGGATGTATTGTTTATAACATTCAAAACAGTGGTGCAAACAGTTTAAAATAATTCTATATAATGTGAGGTCAGTAAATGCAAACAGTGAGGTAGTTTTACCATTGTAAATGGAAAGTGTAAGAGCTGCTTCATTGGTAATGAGTATGAGTTGCCCTGGAAAGCAAACAGAGGAGTTAAGTGGAAAAGTGGAAAAGTAGTAGAGGAGGAGCGAGTGAGTGGTGAAGAACAAAAGTGGGAAGAGGGTGTTTCTTTTTCTCCACAGGCAGGAAGAGATGAAGGGCTGATGGAACTTTGTGGGAAGGAGGGAATGAGAATATAGACAAGGGAGGGATAGGGATGGAGGGTGAGGAGTAAGTTGGAAGATGTTGTACAGTAAGTATAGATTTGTAGAGTAGTGACAAAGGTGTGTTGAACAGCTGTAATTAAATCTAGAATGTGGTGAGTAGTGACAAAGGTGTGTACAGCAGCTGTCATTAAATTTAGAACATGTTGAGGAAATGAAGGTATGTGGCCACCTTGGGATCAAATGCATTGTTCCTTAAGTTTAAGATGGGCAATGAGATCTTTCATGAAGTATAACAAACTGGAGTGTTTGATGATGTGTGGTACAAGAGTTTGCCAGAGGAAGAGGGCAATAAATTAGATGGCATTTTTGGTGGACTGGAAAGATGACCTTAGGGTTATAAGGGTTTGGGTGGTTTGTGATAAATGACATAAGTTATAACAAGATGCTTTTTCATTGAGTCTAGCTGACTATTATTGAAAGATTGCAGGTAAAGTAATTTAAAGAGTTGAGATTTGAGGAGGGAATTGGCTCATCTGTTTAATTGGGGGCCATTTAAATTTTTCTAGGGTGAGACAGTGGTGTTCATTGTTTGGGAGTTAGTGATGAAATGGCAAGGTTAGAAATAGTTTGGAGCATGTTGCAGTTATGTTTTCAGGTTACAGCAATGATGGAGGGTCTATATTCTAATAAACAGAAGTAAGATGTTGCAACCAGAGACCAATGGAATCTTTGAAATTCTGAAGAATTCCTTTTTGAAGAAAGTGATTAACCTGAAGTGTGGAATAAACTTGATGACATTACATTGATCTCCTATTACATTGTCTTACTTTTGTTTGTTGGTTTGTTTGATAGTTTGAGACTACAGTCAAGTTCTGCTGAGAAGACACCTTTCCCAATAGCAGAATGGCTAGCACAAGGAGATTTTTTTGACAAGAAAAGCAGCAAGTTTATTTTTATCCTGTTTCCTTCAATGTATGATTGAGCTAGCTAGAGGCTTAGGTATTTAAAAGAGGTTGTAGTTTCAATGATGGACATGTTTAGGTATTTAATTTATATTATTTAAAGGAAAACTCTGCCTCAGAACTAAAAAATCTGCTTTTTTCACTATTTCTCTGTTTTATGAGTTATTTTAACATCTCAAAATCATTCTGTCTGCCTCTCTGCAAAATGGCTGTGAATGGGGCTTGACATATCAACATGATCTTATTTTTCTTCAAGCCTTTCTCTTTCTCATAATCCTTTTCAAGTCTGCTTTATATGCGTCACACTAGACATAAGGAAGTAGTGGTATATTCCCATTCCATTAACATATAATGGGATTACTGCTTCTTTTATTTCTTGAATGACCCTCATTTGTGTATGTCTCGGGGCTTGTTTTATAGCAAACTAAGGAATTATACAGCTTCAACCAAGACAGTTGCTAATTGCAGGCCTTTGTTCAAAGTATCTTTTGAAGTCCAAGATGAACAGACAGCCCCTCCTCCTACACTTTAGCAAATGTGCTGATACTTTACAAGGTGTGCAAGAAAAATATTTTCTGACTTTTCTCTAAATGTCACAGACATCTTTGATACTACATTCATGTCATATTAAAATGTAAAGTAGTATAAACAAACATTTAAAGTTTAAAGCTTAACATTTCAATACTGTGATGCTGCTTATGTAAAACAACTGCCTTTGAACCACTGACTGGTCTAATTGCTCTGTTTTGCTATGAAAGGCATGGCTACTGTGACAAAAGGAGATACTGCCACCACAGCTAGCTGGAACTTTGTAAATAATTATATGTCATTGGTGAATATCGAAATGATTTATATGAGATGCTTGTGTTACAAATGTATTAAGACTGTATGCCATGTGTATATCAAACTGCTCTATACAGATGTCTGCGGTGAAAAGGTATTTTGTAAAGTGCTTGTGTTTAAAATGTATCCACAGTGTGCACTACTGGAAGAGAACAGAAATGTACATGCACTATTGTAACTGTTTAAATGTATATGTCAACAGAGGAAACTGGAGAGTTAAATTCAGTCCAGCAAACTTTAGAAAAATATCTGAAATTAAATTACTTTATAGGACACAATAAAGAGGCTATCTCTCAAGTTTTCAATACAGCTAAAGACATAAGGTCTTTACTAGGAAACTTACTGTATTGTCCTTGGAGTGAACTAATTGCTACTTTTGAAGCACAAAGGAATGCAATTGTTTTATGACTTGCAGCATCTGCCAAAGATCTGAGGAAAAGCCCTTGTCTATATATTTTTACAGGTAGATGCTAAATGCTTCCAGCTTCTAGCAGTGGCGGTTTTGGCCTGGGAATGAGAAGTCAGATGACAAGAAGTGATGTCACCCTGCAAGCTATCCCAGTAGTAATAATTGAGATATTACTTTGAGAAGTCTCTTAGTGAGACAGAGCATTCTGCATTCCATCTTGGACCTGACAACAACTAGAAGATCCATTCACCACATCTGCATTGCTCTATTAGTAGGTTCTTAGGTTACAGTATAATTCTCAGTAAGGAATATAGTGAAGCTTAGTTTAGACATTTTTCTTTATTTATTTGAGACTGTCTTGCAATGTTGTTTTAAATATTTCCTGTGGATTTGAGCTCTGCTGTCACTATGAATATATATATATATATTTAGTATTGTCTTGTTATTTTATTATTTATTATTAAATATATTTCAACCTTTTATTGTGGCTTATCTGTATAGAGATTTTTACATTTTGAGAGTACTTGCATATTTATTTGGTGACACTGTGTGGGCTACTCCTAATAGCCTTGCTCTTGGTCAAACTACCATTTGCATTAATATTAATATTGTACAGTAAGATTGGACACCCTTTGTTATGAGCCTTAATGTAGCAATAAGGAGTGACTGGTGGCAATGGAAACTACCTTATAGTCTGGGCAGAATGGGGCATAGCTAGTAAACCTGTGCCAGCCTTTTCCAGGTGTGTGTGTGTGCAAATCAGACCTCAAAGAGTGTGTGTGTCAGCTACTTGGGCAGAGACACAAAGCACTGGTTAGGCAGAGAGGTGCTTGGTCACTCAGCTGAGAGCTTAATGGTATAGCTGTGCCAGTGGAGAGTCTTACTGGGGATCTGGAGGAAGGGGGAGAAACCAGCTCTGGACTGACTATGGTCTATGTATGCTCTTAAGGGAAATTGCACTCGATGCAGAGAGATGCATCTAGGAATACTGTGTGTGTACTTGTTATCCTCCCAGTGAACGTTCCCCTACAGGTGCCAGTGGTGATGATTGAAGCTCCTTGATTAGTCGTCATCACAGCTACATTGGAAGCAGCTGTGAATAAGTGTAAATTCTCTTCCTCTCTGCAATAAAGACAATGAAACAGTTTCATACCTCTCTGTCTTATTTATAGCAGCGTGAGTTACTGACTACAAATTTCCTGGTTTCTGTGTGGTATGTCATGGAGGTGTAGGCAAATTCCTCTGCAACTTAGGTCTTTACAAGTACAAGCAGGCTTCAGGTACATACACAGTACTGGAATCATATTGTAGGGAGAAAAGCAATGTAAGAGTTGAGTTAAACTGTAGGAGAAGCTGGAGTTTTCATTCAATAATAAAATAATATTTTTAATTAATATGTTTATTTAATAAGTATTATCTGTTATATACTTAATAACCCAGCCACTGGGGATGCACAAGCTAGTGCATTTTTTGTGCCGGTCCCAAGCCCGGATAAATGGGAAGGGTTGCATCAGGAAGGGCATCTGGCATAAAACTTGGCCAAATTATTCATGCGGACACCAGTAAATATTTACATACCGGATCAGTCGAGGCCTGGGTTAAAACCAACCGTCACCAGTACTGTTAGCCAACAGGGTGCTGGCGGGAATTGGGCTACTGTTGGCAGAAGGAGGAGAGGAGGTGGAAGGCATGGTCGAAGGCAGGAAGAGAGGAGAAAGGCTAGGACTGTGGTAGTGAAGGTCGGAATTTTGAATGTTGGCAGCATGACTAGTATGGGGAGAGAGCTAGCCAATATGATGGACAGAAGGAAGGCTGGTATATTGTGTGTGCAGAAGACCAGATGGAAGGGGAGTAAGGCTAGGTGTATCGGAGGTGGGTTCAAATTGTTTTAGCATGGTGTGGATGGGAGAAGAAATGGCGTAGGAGTTATCCTGAAGGAACAGTATGCTAAGAGTGTTTTGGAGGTGAAAAGAGTGTCAAATAGAGTGATGTTTATGAAGCTGGAAATTGATGGTGTAATGATGAATGTTGTTAGTGCATATGCTCCACAAATTGGGTGTGCGATGGATGAGAAAGAAAAATTTTGGAGTGAGTTGGATGAAGTCGTGATGACTGTACCCAAGGGGGAGAGAGTGGTGATTGGAGCAGATTTCAATGGGCATGTTGGTGACGAGAACAGAGGGGATGAGGAAGTAATGGGTAGGTATGGTGTTAAACAAGGGAATGCAGAAGGTCAGATGGTAGTGGATTTTGTGAAAAGGATGGACATGGCTGTGGTGAATACATATTTTAACAAGAGGTAGGAGCAAAGGGTGACATACAAGAGTGGAGGAAGATGCACACAGGTGGATTATATCTTATGCAGGAGGGCCAGTTTGAAGGAGATTGGAGACTGTAAAGTGGTGACCAGGGAAAGTGTAGTTAGGCAGCATACAATGCTGGTTTGTAAGATGATGTTGGTGATCAAGAAGAGGAGGAGAAGTGTGAGGGCAGCACCAATGGTGTAAAATGAAAAAGGGTAATTGTGAGGTGGAGTTCAGGGAAGAGTTAAGACAGGCACTGGGTGGCAGTGAAGAGTTACCAAATAGCTGGGTAACTACAGCAGAGCTATTAAGGGAGATGGCTAGAAAGGTGCTTGGTATGACATCTGGACAGAGGAAGGATGACAAGGAGACATGGTGGTGGAATGAGGAAGTACAGGAGAGTATACAGAGAAAGAGGTTGGCAAAGAAGAAGTGGGATTGTCAGAGAGATGAAGAAAGTAGACAGGAGTATGAGGAGATGAGGTGCATGGCAAAGAGAGAGAGGTGGCGAAGGCTAAGGATAAGGCATATGAAGAGTTGTATGAAAGGTTGGAAACTAAGGAGGGAGAAAAGGACCTGTACTGATTGACTAGACAGAGGGACTGAGTTAGGAAAGATGTGCTGCAGGTAAAGGTGATAAAGGATAATGAGGGAAACATACTCACAAGTGAGGAGAGTGTGTTGACCAGATGGAAAGAGTACTTTGAGGGGTTGATGAATGAAGAGAATGAGAGGGAGAGAAGGTTGGATGATGTGGCAATAGTGAATCATGAAGTGCAATGGATTAGCAAGGAGGAAGTAAGGATAGTTATGAAGAGGATAAAGAAAGGAAAGGCTGTTGGTTCAGATGACATACCTATGGAAGCATGGAGGTATTTAGGTGAAATGGCAGTGGTGTTTTTAACCAGATTATTTAATGAAATTTTGGAAAGTGAGAGGATGCCTGAGGAATGGAGAAAAAGTGTTTTGGTACCAATTTTTAAGAATAAGGGTGATGTGCAGAGCTGTAGTAACTACAGAGGGATTAAATTGATCAGTCACAGCATGAAGTTATGGGAAAGAGTAGTGGAAGCTAGGTTATGGAGGGACGTGATGATTAGTGATCAGCAGTATGGTTTCATGCCGGGAAAGAGCACTACAGATGCGATGTTTGCTTTGAGAGTGTTGATGGAGAAGTACAGAGAAGGTCAGAAGGAGTTGCATTGTGTTTTTGTAGACTTAGAGAAAGCATATGACAGGGTGCCTAGAGAGGAGTTGTGGTGTTGTATGAGGAAGTCGGGAGTGTCACAGAAGTATGTAAGAGTGATACAGGATATGTACGAGGGTAGTGTGACAGCGATTAGGTCTGCAGTGGGAGTGACGGATGCATTTAAGGTAGAGGTGGGATTACATCAAGGATCAGCTCTGAGCCCTTTCTTATTTGCAATGGTTATGGACAGGTTGACAGATGAGATCAGACAGGATTCCCCGTGGACTATGATGTTTGCAGATGACATTGTGATCTGTAGTGAGAGTAGGGAACAGGTGGTGGAGACCCTGGAGAGATGGAGATATGCTCTAGAGAGAAGAGGAATGAAGGTCAGCAGGCCTAAGACAGAATATATGTGTGTGAATGAGAGGGAGGATAGAGGAATGGTGAGGATGCAAGGAGTAGAGGTGGCAAAGGTGGATGAGTTTAAATACTTGGGATCAATAGTTCAGAGTAATGGTGAGTGTGGAAGAGAGGTGAAGAAGAGAGTACAGGCAGGATGGAGTGGGTGGAGATGAGTGTCAGGAGTGATTTGTGACAGACGAGTACCAGTAAGAGTGAAAGGGAAGGTCTACAAGAGGGTAGTGAGACCAGCTATGTTATATGGGTTGGAGACAGTGGCATTTACAAAAAGGCAGGAGTTAGAGCTGGATGTGGCAGAGTTAAAGATGTTAAAATTTGCACTGGGTGTGATGAGGGTGGACAGAATTAGGAATAAGTATATTAGAGGGTCAGCCCAGGTTGGAAGGTTTGGAGACAAAGCCAGAGAGGCAAGATTACATTGGTTTGGACATGTGCTGAGGAGGGATGCTGAGTATATTGGGAAAAGATGCTAAGGATGAAGCTACCAGGTAACAGGAAAAGAGGAAGGCCTAAGATAAGGTTTATGGATGTGGTGAGAGAGGACATGCAGGTGGATGGTGTGACAGAGCAAGATGCAGAGGACAGGAAGAAATGGAAACAGATGATCCACTGTGGTGACCCCTAACGGGAACAGCTGAAAGATGATGATGATGATGATCTATTATATACTTAATATACAATATGTATTTGATTATAAGTAGTTCTAATCAGAAGAGCTTTATAATTTTTTTCTTTGTATTAAAGGAAGACAATCAGTATGACCAATTCTTAATAAAGAATCATAGAAAGTAGCTTATTTTCAAAGTTTCCTGTTACATTTTAAAACTATATGGAAAGCAGTTAAAAGTATGAACAACAGTTTACTGTTAAGTAGACATGATGACATTACAAAGTTCTTCTTTATATGAATATAGACTGTTTCTTGGTATACATTGTTGCAACATTGAACATAATGTATGTGTAATACTTTATCTCTCTTCTTAGGATCATAGGAAGTTACTAGACTATTGGCCCTGCGGCCCTTATAAACCTATCCAAGAATTTATCCCATGTTCCAACAAGACAGCACCCTATGCCACTGTCCAGCAGGGACATAGGTGGAATCCCAGGGGTGTATTTTCTGTTCCCCACCCAGTTATCCAGGTTGTGCTTATAAAGGGTTAATGAGATACTCTGCTTTATGTAGAGTGGGACTCTATTCCACAGAAAGGGGAGTCTCTGGGACACAAATCTGTCCTGCCAACAGGTCCTATTGCTGTCACAGACCGGGTTGAGGTCGTGCTTGTGGGTTACTCTAGTGCAGCTTGACTTGTGAATATGCAGCAGTCCCATCAAGGTGGGGTCTGAGATTGCTTTGTATGCTAGACAGAGGTCCCCTCTGAGGAGTCTGTAGGAGACTGAGTAGAGGGACAGGGCCTTTAGCCTATCTGTGTAGGGTAGATGTTTGAGGCCCTAGATTCTCCTGGTGAGGAACCCCTGTGGTGTCTCCATCTGCTGAATGTATTTTTTGAGGTACATACCAAGGGGGGCATTGTACTCAATAATAGTCTTATAAGGGAAGACTACAGGGATGTTATGACCACTTTGTCCCTGAATGAGATGCCCTTACTAATGAGGTGGGCCATGTAGAAAGCTTTCCATACAATGGAGGCAATATGGTGGTCAAAAGTCAGTTTGCTATCAACCTGGCTGCCTGAGTCCCTCACGACTGATTCTATGCTTAGGACCTTATTATTAATGTGATAATTTGTGGGGATGTCACTCTTCCCAAAGGGGATGATGATGCATTTTTTGGCATTCAGTTTGAGGCCATGTTTCTGGCACCAGTCATTTGTTTAAGTGAGACCCTCTTGGAGGATATCCACATCACTAGGGGAATTGATGACAGTGCCCAGCTTTGCAGTCATCGGCAGACTTGGTCAGCCATAACCCACTGGTTTTGGCCTGCACCTCAGAGAAGTATATTCAAAACAACAAAGTCCCCAAGACCTATCCCTGAAGTACACCGTTCATTATGGGTCGAATGCTTGAGGTGGCTTCACCTATTTTGACTAGGTGGGTTCTATCAGTGAGTCAGTTTGCTACCCATCTAGTAAAATACAGACTGATGCCTAGTTGAGAGAGTAGTAGTATTTGTAGAACTATTTTATTTTAGCTGAGTGTACAATAATATTTTTATTTTATTTTATTTTTACATTTGTTGACCAGGCTAGTCTAGCTGGATATATGTCCATTTTCAGTACAGGCCCGGGGAGAAAAGCTCCAAGTATAAACAGTGACAAAATAAAATTATACAAGGACATAATAAAAGCACAATACAGAAACAGCATTGTTCAACAGAACACTAAAAATGATAGATTATAAAAATTTTAGTAAAAGTTATACTAAACAATATCAAACACACTAGAAGCTATGAGCACAACTCAGTTAAGAAAGAAAGAAGTTATATATTTGATCGTCATGTTGTGAAGAAAAGAGTAATAATTAGTTTTGGAGGCATAGGTTAGAGGAATAGAGCAGGAAGGGGAAAAGGATATCAGTCTGGGTTAGTACATGGACAAAGCCAATGAGTTTTCAGATGTTCTTTAAGATGTTTTTTAAAGAGAGAAGTTGAAGCAAGGGTTGATAATTCAGAGGGAAGTTGATTCCAGTTTTTACCTGCAGTGTTTGAGAAAAGTGAATCACCAGCTTTGTTGTTAGATTTAAAAGAGGAAACTAGAAGTTTATTAGCTGAGCAAAGTGTAGCTAGATTTTTATATGGTGTAATTAGATTGGAGAGGATAGGGGTGTTATTGGGGTGGTATAGGATGTTTTGAGTGATGAGTAGTTGTTGACGGAGAATGTGGTTTTGCAATTCTAGCCATTCAAGTTGTTTGAGGTTTTTGCAGTGGTGAGTTTTAAAGGGGGAGCATGTGACAAATCTAGCTATGCTGTTATAACAGGTAGAGAGTTTATAGAGGTTATTTTTGGATAGGTTTTTATATATAACAGAGGCATAGAAAAGGGTGGAAATGAGGTGGGCAATAGTTTTCCTTGCAGAAGGGGTAAGGAAGGGTTTAATTCTATAGAGGGTACCAAGTGTTTTGTTAACAGACTTTATGGTGGAGTTGATGTGGTCATCAAAGCTAAGTCGATCATCAATTGTTACACCTAGTAGGCTGGTTGTAGTATCTGGGGTTATGTTGGTGCCATTGTTAGAGGTTATAGAGAAGAATGGACTAGGTAATTTATGAGTTGGAGTAAAAATGAGTAGTTTAGTTTTTTTGGGATTGAGGAGGAGGCAGTGTTGCATAAACCAGTTTTTAACATTATGAAAAACGGTTTGGGTGAGGGAGTGAAGAGAGGCTATATTCTTGGCTGTACAGATTAAGGTGGAGTCGTCTGCATATTGAATGCAGGTGGCTTGAGGTATATTCATGTGTAGATTGTTGATAAATAAGGAAAAGAGTAGGGGACCTAAGATGGAGCCTTGGGGTACTCCAATATTTACTGGGAGTAGTGAAGATAGATTGTTATGCCAAAGTACTGCTTGCTGTCTATTTTCCAGATAAGACCTGAACCATTGTATAGCGTGAGGATCAAGAGAATGGGATTTTAGTTTCTCTAGAAGTAAGTTATGGTTGACCATATCAAAGGCTTTTGACAGGTCAATAAATAGTGCAGAGGAAAAAGAGTTGTTGTTCCGGTTTTTGTTTATAGAGTCAGTAAAGGATAAGAGTGCAGTCAATGTGCTATGGAATGGTCTAAAGCCATGTTGGCAGTTTGCTAGTAGATTATTTTGTAGTAAATGGTTATGTAGTTGTTTGTGAATACATTTTTCCATTATCTTAGCTAATGGGGAGAGTAAAGCAATAGGGCGAAAGTTAGAAAGCTCTTTAGAAGCTCCACCTTTATGTAGAGAGATGATGTGGGATACTTTCCATAAAGTAGGGATTTTGCCTTCTGAGATAGTTCTGTTAATAAGGATAGCGAGGGGGAAGTCTATGGCTTTTGCAGCAATTTGGAGGCATTCAGATGGGAGATGGTCAGCAGAAGGTGTGCAAGGTTTCAATTTCTGAAGTAGCTTACAGATGAGAGATGTAGGTACAGGTTGGATTTGAAAGGTAGGAGATGAGGTTATGGAGTTCTTTAGTGGGGAAACAGTGAAGGGTGGTAAGGAATTGGCTAGGGTTTGAATGGCTTCTGTGAAGTAGCAATTAAAGGCATCAGGGATTAGGTTGCAGTTTTTATCGTTGAAACCGGCTGGGTCTGGAGTAGTAGGGTGACCTGGCTGAAGAAGTTTGTTTATTCCTGACCAAAATTTTTGAGGTGTTTGATGACTGGTTTGTTGTAGGTGAAGGTAGTAGTCTTTTTGTGTCTCTAAGAATATCCTTTTTGGTGGCATTTCTTAGCTGTTTAAAGAGGAGGTGATCTGCTGGACATTTGGTAGCTCTCCATTTAGCCCAGATTTTATTTTTGAGGGGTATCTTTTGCCTGGTTTGTTATGTGAGCCATGGTGCAGATTTGGTTCTTATTCTAGTAGAACGATATGGTGCATGGTAGTCAAGAATTTTAAGAAAGTTAGTATTAAAGTAGGTGACAGCCTCATCAAGTTCAAGATGGGTTAGTGGTGACCAGTCACTTGCTTGTAATTCATTTAGGAAGTTGTCTGGATTGAAGAATTTTTTTAAGCGGGAGGTTTTGATATTGTGAGTATTTGGAATGTGGATATTTTGTCTAATGATATAGGTAAGCATATGGTCACTGATATCGTCAGGAAGGGTTCCTGGAGTGTAAGTTTCATAGTGGCTATTAATAAGGATCCAGTCTAGAATAGCTTCTTTACTGCTAGGTTTATGGATTCTAGTAGGAGTTGTTATCAACTGTGAGAATCCGAAGAGGTTTATGTGGTTGGTAGGGTTGGAAGAACTGCAAGTGGACCAGTTGATGTTAAAGTCACCTAGTACAATTGTCTCTTGGGGTAGTTGGGTGGAGAGGTTACTAAGTAGGTTTTCTAGAGTATTGGTATTATTACCTGGGGGGAGATACATGCAAATTAGATAGATTTGGAGTTATTAATTAGGAGTTTGATAGATAAGTGTTCATATTTGGTATCTAATAATTGAGGTATGTTAAAGGGTGAAATTTGGAGGTTAGATTTATAGAGAATGGCTATACCTCCACCTTTTTTGATTTTACGGTCACTTCTAAGGATGTTATAGCCAGAAGGGGTAATTTCCTAGTCTAGAGTGGATGGTTTTAGCCACGTTTCTGTAATACATAGAATGTCAAATTTGTGGATTTCAAGGAGAGCATGTAGGTGGGAAATTTTATTGTTGATACTTCTAATGTTAAGGTGAGTTATCAAGAGGGAACTAGATGGTTTTGTTATTGTAGAAACCATAGGCACTGTTAATTTGTCAAGGATATTGGTGTGGTCAATGTTGGGGCCAGGGTTAGGATGAATATCACCGTCTAGTAGGGGGTGCTGCTGGGGGTAGTGTATAGCTTTTGGGAGTTTATAGAGATTATCCAAAGTTTTTTTGATATTGAAGAACATAATGTGGGTTGCTCTGTGATATTTTGGTAGTATATAGTTGGAGGTACTTGTTATGTTGCTGTGGTTAAGGGAGTTTGTGAAAGAGGATGGTAAAGTTTGTATGATGTAATGGTTATGTGCAGGTAGAGTATGATCTTCATAGGAGGTGAGTGAATAAGGTATGGTAAGACTGGCTATTGTGGTAGTTAAGAGTAGTAAGTTTGTGAACAGAGTTTTATTTATTGGGGCCATAGTAATAAATAAATTTTAGTAGGGAGTAGTTTGTGTTAGTAGTTGATGTAGTAAAGTAGGAGTAGGAGAGAGTGTTCCAAGAGATAGAGCAGTGTTTAAAATATGTGAGTGAGAAATTAATAGGGATTTAGATAGTAGGTAGAATAGGGAAATAGTGAAGTAGAAGTGTTAGAAAAGATAAAGAGTAGTTAAAAGAGAGTAGTTTGTAGTATTAGTAGAGATAGGGATGGGGAGTGGCTTGGTGAATTGGAGGTTTATGATAGGTTGAGAAATGAGAGGGGAGTGGTTATTGAAGTGTAAGTGTAGGACCCCTGGGGGTGGGTGGGAATTGGGGGTAGGGTAGGGGAGCAGAGTGAGCCCACAGGGCGAACGGAGCGGGGCAGAGCAAAGTAGACCAGTGTGAAGGAAAAACAATCAGAGATGTAGGGAGATGAGGGCAAGTAAGGTATCAAGTAAGGCATCTAGTAAATGAGTAGAAAGCTGAGAGAGGGTATAACATAGTGGCAAAGGGACCTGTAATGTGGGAGACTAAGGCAAAAGACTTAATCAATTTTAATAAGCCAGGTTAGAATGCTGGTAAGTAATGGGATGTTTAAGGGTAATACTGCCCTCAAGTGGACGCTCTAGGTACTGTTTGACAAAGCTCTCTCAACATTAGAAACAAGTAGGAGAGAGGGAAATAGGAGAGTAGAGAAGAAAAGTAGTAGGAGAGAGGGAAATAGGAGAGTAGAGAAGAAAAGTAGCAAGAAGTAAATACAGGGAGGAGGCTGTAGAACAGCAGGGAGGCTAGTTTGGGAGGGAGTATAGGGGATATAGTATAGCTGGCTATAGCTGCTGGTTGTCCTGACAGGGAGCGTTTGCTTACACAACACAGATACAGGATATTGTTCAGTTAGGATGTAAGATGTAATGTACACATACTTCCAAATAAATATTCCTGATTCACAAGGCAGTTCAGTTTATGGAGGGCAAGGCTCAAATTCTGCACTGGGAGGAGGTACCAGAAGTTTTCTGAGGACAAGGATAGCTCAGCTCTTCACGGACGCTGGGGGGATTCCCTAGCATTAATATAGGCAGTAGCAGTTAAACACCATTTATGGAGTTAAACAGAACATGCAGAGCATCTTCCAGACTGGTAGACGTTATTATTACTATAACCACAGAGTAAGAGTTAGGCAGCAGTACAAATAAACATATTGTAATACATTCAAAGCATATAGACAATAAAAATACATTTAAAAGATACAAGGACATTTACCTGGGCAATATGTACAAATTATGCAAGAGAAAACATCATATCTGAACCATTGCTTGCAATGCTAATTAGCGACACATTATGAAATTCATTATAAACCACATGCTTGAAAGCCACAGCTTGTAATGCTAATTTGGGATAGTCTATGCTCTATGTATTAGGTCACACAAAGTCTTAAACAAAGAAAAAAGTAGGACCACTAGGTAGATAAATTCAATAGCTCTTCTGTATCGAGGAGCTAACAGCAGTTATAAATCATTCACTCTTATGTAGCGTTCCAATTTAAAAAGGATACAAAAATAAAGTTGCAAATAGTGGTAGGTAGTAACTTCAGCATTCAAGATGCACACACAATCATCAGAGTTCGCCTCTACAAAAGGCAATATTATTGAGGTGTTGAATGGGGTTTGTATTTCCCTCAGCGTTCAGTGGAACACGTGCGAACAAACAACAAAGTTCAAACAACAATAATATTGCTGGTCAAGTGCCTTTCAGATCCCTTTTAAATAGTATCCAGAACCTTGTAAAATTACTGCTATCTATGCTTTGTTAGATGTTATTAAGTAGATTAGCATATGACATTCAAACATGATTCTCTTTCAGTTAGTGTAATTAGTCTAAATGGTAAGTTTTTTTGAAATTTTAATTTTGAAACAATGGCATTTGCCTAAAAGGGAGTGCCTTTAATACAAACTGATTACAAAAGAAATTATGTTGTTTAATTTAAGAGAAACTTTGTTGTTTCGGAAGAGTGACAATCTTGAGTAACATTTGCTAGATGGGTTGTTTACGTGGGCTGTCAGAGTACTGTAATGTTTGTGTTATGTACCGTAGACAGGAAGGTAAATACAGGATGTCTCTGATGATGCTGTTAAAGCTAGTTTTCTCCAGTAATGTTCAGTGTGCAAACTTGTGGGTGTGGTTCACAAGCTAGAACAAATTGTTTGTTTTTATCATTTTTAGGTGTATTTACCAAAGGAAAATGTCTGAATATTTTAGTTTACATTTAGAAAATATATTGTGAGGATAAAGTAACATAGGTATTGGGGAGAACATGCCGACTCTGCACCAGAGGCATCCCCATAGAGATCCGAAGTGTAAAGCCAAGGAAGAAATGATAACTGCTGTGTCACTGTGTTACTATTTATATTAAATACACACACACACACACACACACACATATATATATATATATATATATATATATATATATATATATATATATGGGTCTAGGACACATGCTTAGTTGAGAAGCATATGTCTGAATCACAAAACATCGAGCACACATACACAAAAGCGCTTAACATCGAAAAGCACTTCTGTGTATGTGTAGTTCAAAAAAAAATTTTACGTTTCTGCAGGGGGGCTTTGCCCCACTGCACCCCCCAAACCCCCCCTACTTTATTATTCTCACTCCGAGATCGCACTACAGTGGGGAAAAGGGAATTTTCCCTTAACCGCACTGTAGTCCGATCTACGCAACAGACACACGTACATGGAAGCGCTTGTCAATGTTAAGCGCTTTCAGATTCGGACATATGCTAGTTGAGCATGTGTCCGGATCCCATATATATATATATATATATATATATATATATATGTATGTATGTATAAATTTAAACAACTATATCTTTGTATCTAAACATAGTCATCAGAATTAATTTTCTAAACCATCTTATTTAGTTTTTGGCTTCTAAATTTTATGAAGCAAATTTACAAGCATTTTATGTCTGGATTCCAAAATGTGATATACATGGAATAACACACTACACTGACCTATGCTAGATTTTTAAAGCCAGAGCTCTGACAGTTCCTATTCAATGTAATAAACCAACGGCTTACTTCCCAAAAACAGTACCAATAAAACACAAATAAAGAAGTAATAAGAAGAAAGTGAATATCCAATAAAACACAAATAAAGAAGTAATAAGAAGAAGAAAGTGAATATCCAATAAAACACAAATACATAGACGAAAACGCGGATTTACGAATAAAGCGTTCATTTGGTGGAATATATTCACTTTCTTCTTATTACTTCTTTATTTGTGTTTTATTGGTCCTATTCAATGTAAGCCAATGTGTACTGCCAGAATCCAACATCTGGTACAAAAGTGTGACTGCATATACTATGCTGACTAAAGTCAGTTTTGTATATTAGCAAGGTTCTGCAATAAAAGGGGCTGACTAAATGATGAATTCCATTAACGTCAATGGGACATGAGAGCAAAGTAGCAGTTCCACCTGTACGTGGGGCTAAATAGTACTGGCATTACCTGGTGGGAAGCCAGACTGCCTGTAGTGCATACGTCCACATACTGATGGAGCTGTACTGCAGGAGTCATCAGTGGTGGGGGGGTGGAGACTTAAGGTCAGCATGCATGCGCAGTTATGAGTACTGCAAGCCATCCTCAAACTCCTCTGGGGAAAGCTCATATTCCTGTATATTTAAAAACAGGTATAAATCTCTGGTGGGGAGGGGCTAGTGGACCCACATGCCCATCCCTCTTCTTGGATAGGGTGAATGTGTGCATGGTGGATGGTTCACCAGTCTATCCTGTAGATGGAGCTGTTGTATCTGATGCCCTCATGACCATACAGCTCCATTTATATGTTGGACCTGGTTTTGTAAGCAAGCTCTGATATAAAGATGGTGCAGCTGTACCCAAAAACATTGACTTGACTGAGAAACCCTGCTGAGTCCTTGGACAAGCTCAGACTATGCTTAGAATAGGTAATAATATTAATTAACTTAAACTATTAATGAAATTTCATTATCTGATCTGGGCATAGTGGGACTCCTTTCAGTTCAATACCACTGCATTGTGAGGTACTGAATGGGGTAAGCCTGACTCCCTGGGATGATGTCATCCCAATGCATAATTGGGTACAGTGACAGAGAGGGCAGCCTATGCCATCCAGCTCTCAATACTCCATGGTCTGACCCTATATGTTTATCTGCTTTAATATCCGCAATTAATACCTTTTTTAATACAAAATTATTTTAGGGGGCATTATTTTGGTCTGAATTTACCAGTATTGTTAACATTATGGTCTGTAGATCTCCAAATAAATTACATGTTTTTCTAATAGCACCTGTTCCTGAAGCATATCTGAGGCTTTATAGACTGCAGACCATACTGCACAGAATAATTGCTGATTTTAGTTTAGTTTTTAAATACAGTAGAAAATATAAAAGCTTCAGTGCAAAAAGTTTCAAGTCTCTATTCAGTTTGAATTGGTTGCTAAAATTGGTTACTAAAAAGATTGTCTTGTAAGAACATATGTTGTTCATGTTGCTGCCATCTTTTCTTAATCTGACGCAGAAAAGTCAAAAAATGAAAAATGTCTACACATTGCCTCTCTATGCAAGATATTGTAGGTCCCTATTATACAAGAAATCCTCATTAGTATTCTAAAACATGGACAGAGCAATCAGAATGTGCACTGTAAACCCAATATTACAAAATCAAAAAAGTCTGGGAGCCAAACATAAACCAGGGAAACAAGCCAACTAAATAAAATAATGACATTCCCATGTACATAGATGCAGAACATTTTAAAATTAGAATAAATGGCAAATAAAAATGCCACAGCAAATTCTACTTTCCTTGCAGCTAGAAGAAAGGAAACAAATGAAGACAGTTTTCAGTCCCCAAACTGCTTGCAAAGCATTAGATCCCTGAAAAATGAATACAAAAATGCTTCAAAAAGTCAATGATAACTGAAAATACCTAGCACTGCTACATTACACATGATTCTCTCAAAGCAACACACCTTAATATAACAACCCCACAAACACATTATAAAAAGTAAAATACAGAAAATTTGAATATTGTTTAATTGGCTTCTAAAATTACTGTACATTTTACAACTAGGACCTGTAGGAATAACAAAACTTAAAACATCTAGTAAAACAGTACAGCTGTATCTATTTTTATATAGAGATAAAACTACATCTGTAGTAAGCTCTTTTTCTATGTAAAATAGGTGGGTAAACCAAGCATTGAACACACCTGGCTATGGGTTAAGGCTAAGTTATATTTTGTACTGTATCATATCCTCTAACAAATACATACTAATATTAATATTAATTCATGTTATCACTGAATGACATGAAATGTATTTAATGTACAATCTTTGTTGCCTTCTCCTGAACTCTTTTGTAATCTAGGTTGTGATGTAAGTAACTTCTCCAGCTTGTTGCAGGTTGCTTATAGCTTGGTTTAATTAATATTTCATGTAGTGGAATTACAGTTTCCCTTTCTATCTTGATGGTGGTCCTGTTAATGTAAATATGCCTCCTGTTTGTTTTACCCTTTCTGTATATTTACTATTTCCACATCCTACGATAACCAAGAATTCAAAGAGTAAAGTCCTTATTTATTTACTGTTGGTTATAGTCCTGTCTTCCAAATTAAATCTTTCTTTCCTTCTAATACTACTGTGTCCAACATGAATCATCTTTAATTTCACAATAAAATTTAGTGCCAGGTTGGAGATAGTTTCTTTAGTTTTGCAAGTTCTTTATCATTCTTTGTATTTCATTGATTTGTTTCAACAGTGAAAAAAAGGAAACTATACTTTTTATCTATTATGAAACTCAGCTTGTTATGTTAAACAGGGTGTGTGCAAGCACTAGGATGTGTCCAAGCACTCACTCCTGGAGAATACCTGGTAACTCCTTCCTCATTGAAAAGAAGGTTTTTGTCATACCCACTGTCTCATGCTACTTAGGTAGTTACTGCCTAAATTAGTGCTGCCTGCTACCCATATTTCTTAAATTAAAATGTTGTTATAACAAATATGTCATGATCACTGATTTAATCCTGACAGACCTGATATTCCACACTGCCATCCAGTTAAAAGTTTTATAAACTTGCCTTGGATAAGCCAACTAGTTGAATAATATTATTTGTTGTATGTTATTTTATCTTGATATTTTACTAAGGTGTCCTTTTTTGTGCTTCCAGTGACACAATTACTCGCTTATAGTTCTCTACTTCCCCGTAATTCCCATATATGTATAAGGCAACTACACACCTTTCTCTACACTTTGGGTATTTCTCCATTAGGATTTATTTATTTATTTATTTATTTATTATTTAGTTACTTTATTTTACATTTGTTAACCAGGATAGTCCAACTGGATGCATGTCCATTTTCAGTGGAGGCCCAGGGAGAAAAGCTCCAAAGAGACATATGTTCAAGACATACAAACAAAATTCACAACATATTACAGTAAATACAATAAGACTATGTAGTTGAGCACACAAGTCTATAGCAAAGACATATACAATGATCAATACATTTGTAAACAACCATAAAGTATATTGAGTAGCAAGAATCACATTGTGCATTTGATTGTGGTATACTAAGGCTATGCAGAGCTATCAAAAGGCTATAAGTTTAATGCAAGAGTTACAGTAGGATTGGAGTGAGACTGGAGTTAGTCTGGTGTGGAGCATGGACATAACCATTTGTTGTTGAGATGATTTTTGATAGACTTTTTAAATTTGGATAGGGAAGATTCCAGGGTTATGGATGACGGCAGGGAGTTCCAGATTTTGGATATGTAAGATGAGTAGAGGGAGTCCCTGGCATAGTTGTGGGATCTGGTAACTGTTAAAAGTAACTTGTCTGTGGATCGGAGTTGCCTAGGACAGGAGTACTGCTCAATTAGGTTACTTAAAGTACAGTTTTGTACCTTCCATAAATGTAGATGTTCGAGTACTTATGCTGCTGCAGTCATCACACTTAGGGTTATCCTGCCGTCAGGCGGTCCCGCAGTCGGCCAGAATTCCAAAGCCTTGGTCCGGCGTTGGTTGTCATCGCTTCTTCCCTGACGTCAGTGCGGCAGGGGTATAAAAGAGGCAGCTGATGCCATTTTCTTCAGTTTTTCTTGCCCCAGATGTCAGGTGCCCCAATCTAATAAGGCAAAACAAGTGGCTTGCAAACCATACCTTAGAGAAAAAACAATAGTGGTAGTTGTAAGCAAATACACCATATAGACATGCATCCAAAAGGTTGATGTACCTGTAGATAAAAGAAACCCCTGTTAGGAAGTGGGGCTGGAGGGAGGGTTACCTGGACTACAGCAGCATAAGTACTCGAACATCTACATTTATGGTAGGTACAAAACTGTACTATGTTCATCGTACTATGCTGCTGCAGTCATCACACTTGGGTTGAGTCCCAAAGCTATGGTTGGGTGGTAGGAACTATACTGGGTTAGGCATAGCTAAGATACCCTGCAGGACTGCAGTGGCAAAGCCAGCCCTGGTTTTTGAGTATAGTGGAAGGTGGTAATGTTTGGTGAAGGTGTGCACTGAACTCCAGGTGGCTGCCTCCAGAATGTCCTTTGTTGGGACTCCTCGGAGGAAGGCTGCTGAGGTTGCTGTAGCTCTGGTAGAATGAGACCTAATATTAGCAGGCACTGGTTTCCCATGGTGAGAGTAGCAGAAGCGGATACAATGTGCTATCCATTTGGAGATGGTCTGTTTGGAGATAGGCTTTCCCTCTGAACCTGCTGCATATGATACAAATAGTTGGTCAGATTTTCTGAAGGCCTTTGTCCTGTCTAAATAATAATGCAACTGTCTGTGAATGTCCAAAGAGTGAAGGAATTTTTCCCCTTTATTCTGAGGGTTTGGATAAAAGGTGGGCAAGTGTATGGCCTGATTGAGAGCCATACTGGAAACTACCTTTGGCAGGAAGGAAGGGTTGGTTCGTAAAGACACTCTGTCCTGATGGAAAATGAGGAAAGGTTCCACTGCCATAAGTGCCTGTAGTTCTGAGACCCTGCGTGCTCAGGTGATAGCCAGCAGTAGAGCTGTTTTCCATGAAAAGTATTGTAGATACGCTGAAAAGGCTGGTTCGAAAGGAGGTAGTGTTAGTTTCTCTAGTACAAAATTTAGATCCCAAGATGGAGTTGGTGGTTTTCTGGGGGGTTCTTATGTTTTTTGCCCCTCTGAGAAACTGCCTTAGTAAAGGGTGAGAGAAAATGGAAGGATCCGTATCATATTGAGCTGAATTTGCTGAAGCATGGATCTTTATAGATGAAAAAGAGAATCCTTTGTGTAGCATCTCAGATAAATATTGGAGTATTTGAGGAATGTTTGGGATGCCAGGATCTAGACCTCTGGCCTGGTTCCATGCACAAAATTGTTTCCATTTGTCTGAGTAAGTTTTTCTGGTACTGGGCCTCCTGGCCTCCAGGATGACATTCAGGATGTCCTTTGAGAGGGGTGTTGATTGGTAATTTAAGGTATCTTCCATGCAGCTAGGTTTAAGGTCCTGAGTTGACTGTGAAGGATCTGAGAGTTTTGTTGAGTTAAGAGCTTGGGGAATTGAGGTAAGATCCATGGAGGACTGTGAGTCATGTTTCGTAGTAGTGGGTACCAGTGCTGACGTGGCCAGTCTGGAGCAATGAGTATCATATGTGGTCTGTCTGATCTGACTTTCAGTAGTACCTTGGCCAGTAGAGGCAGAGAAGGAAAGGCGTAGACTGACAATGCTGCCCAACTGAATGATAGGGCATCCACTTTCCAGGCCAGGGGATGATAAGTCCTTGTGCAAAATTTTTGTAGCTGGCAATTGCTGGTTGAGGCAAAGAGATCTATGTCTGGTGGTCCCCATCTTTGAATTATCATTGCAAATACTTGTGGGTGTAGTCTCCACTCGTGGGGATCTGATAAATTTCTGCTTAATTCGTATGCCAATATGTTTTACTTTCCTGGCAGGAATTGTGCTTGCAGTTGTACTTGGTAAGTTAATGCTGTGTTCCACAAGGCCATTGCCTGCCTGCATAATGGGTAGGAGTGCATTCCTCCCTGTTTGTTTATGTACCACATTACTGTGGTGTTGTCTGTCCTTATTAGAAGTTGTCCTGGCTGGAAGAGGTCCATGAAGGCTGTTAGTGCATTTTGTACGGCTAGCATCTCCTTTTGATTAGACCATTTCCCCTTTATGCATTGTCCTGCCATATGTGCACCCCAGGCGTAGTCTGATGAATCTGTTGTCAAGGTTTGCTTTGCTGGAGGTAAAACAAAGGGGAGACCCTTGTTTGCTTGGCATGCTTGAGCCCACCATAGGAACTCTTTTTGAAGGCAGGGAATGAGAGGTATACTTGCTTCTAGGTTGTGTCTGTGCTGGGACCATACACTTTTTAGGTACCATTGTAGTTTTCTCATATGCAGCTTTGCATATGCAATTAGTTGAATGCAGGATGCCATGTACCCCAATGCCTGCAGGAATTTCCTTGCAGTGAGCTGGGTAAAGGTTGGCATCTTTTTGAAGTATTGAACCAGTTGTTTCTGCTTGTCTGGCATGAGGTAAGCCATCTGGGCCGTTGTATTCAAGCTGGCACCCAGGAAAATTATTTCTTGTGAGGGTATTAGTTTTGTCTTCTTTTTGTTAACTGTGTACCCCAGGCAACTTAGCATTCTTGTTACAGATGCTGTAGTAGGATGTCTTTGCTGTCAGCTTGGATCAGGCAGTCGTCCAGATATGGATAAATTTGTATCCCTCGTTGTCTGCAATATGCAATTACTGATGCCAGGCATTTCGTGAATACTCTGGGTGCAGTAGATAAGCCAAAGTGCAATGCAGAGAATTGATAATGCGTTGAACCTGCCAAAAATCTGAGGTATCTTCTGCAATCTTATCTGATAGGGACATGCAGGTATGCCTCTTGGAGGTCCGACGTTACCAGCCAAGACTCCTTGCCCAGCATGGGAAGAAGCTGCTGTATTGTGAGCATTTTGAATTTGGGTATTGAAAGGTCTAAGATGGGTCTCCAGGCTTTGTCCTTTCTTGGTACTAGAAATAGTCTTGAGTAAAAACCTTGGCCTTGCTCTTTGGTAGGTACCTTTTGAATTGCTTTCATGTCCATGAGAGCTGTAACTTGTCTTTGTGCCTCTGTCCATTGGTTTGTTGGCAGATTTGGCATGCCTCTCATCCGTGGTTCAGTGTGAAAGTGAAAACTGTAGCCTTGGGTAATAATATCCAGAACCCATTTGTCCTTTGTTATAATGTGCCAGTTGTGTGTAAAAAAGAGCCAGTTTTCCCCCTATAGGTGCTGCCTGGACAATTTTGCTTGGCAGGCGAAGAGGAAAGTCATTGAGTTTGCTTCCTGAAGGGTTTAGATCTGTCATCTCCCCCTCTTTGAGTTGTTGCTTGCCATTGTGTAGGCCTGAAGGTACCTTGTGCCTGGCCTCTGCCCCTAGGGCATCTGTACCTGCCCCTTTTGGGTCTGTCTGAAGCAGGAAAGGACCAGTTCTTTGATGGCTAGTTTCTGCTGAAGTGAGGAGGTTGTACCTGTAAAAAATCTTTAACTGTTTGCATTGATTTTGCCTTTTCTTCCATTTTCTTTAAAATCTCCTCTGCTTTGACACCAAATAACACATCCTTTTGCAGTGGGGCATCCAGTAGCTTTGCTTTGACATGTTCTGGTAAGGTTTGCTCTTTTAGCCAAGCATGTCTACGTATCACAGACCCTGTAACAGCTGCTCTACATGAGGCCTCCAAAGAATCAAAACCACATTGTAGGGTATGTTTTCCCACCTGTTCTGCTGCATGCAACAAATCTTGTATTTCTTTGCAATCTGGCTGATCTGTTTGAGGGATCATTTTCTGTTTTAACAGAGCAAGCAGGTACTGCTGGTATTTAATCATGTGGAATTGGCAGTTTAATGCCCTCATGGCCAAAGTGGCAGAAGTGTATACCGTTTTCCCCCATCTTTCTAATGCCCTGGAGTCTCTTTCAGCAGGTAGTGGATTCTTAGCTGTAGAAGCCTTAACCCCTTTGGGACCCTGGGAAATGGTCTCTGGTTCTGCTGGAGGGCTTTTATACAAAAACCTGTGAGAGTCAGGAACTTGATAGTATCTGTCTGGCTTAGTTGGTGCTGGTGGTAAGGAATCTGGATTTAGACTAGATTCATTATAAACATCATCCAGAATGTCTAAAACTGGAGGGATAGCTAGGGGTCTATGTTGAGGAAGAAGAAGAAACTCACGGAGTCTTTTCTTGGAATCAGAATAATCTTGGCCTTCCCAGTGGAAATGCTCTCTCATAGTGTGCAGGGTTTCCCCAAAAGAAAAGTCCTCAGGAGGAGAAACACAGGGGATAGACTCTTCAGCATCTGAGTCTTCGTAGGAAGGGTAGGGATAATCCTGTTCCTCTGAGTCTGCTGAGGAAATGGATTCCTGGTCAGAAGGAGGGAAATCTTCCTCCAGTCTAGGCCTTTTGTCAGGAGGGGGTTGTGAACCTCTGATAAGAGTGATCAGGTCCTCCGCCATTTTGAGCATCTGTTTTTTAGGCATAGGGGCCTGCGTGGTAGTCTGTGGACCCGTTTTTTTAACCTTAGTCATCGCTTTAAGCTTCACGTAGGACTTTACCGAGAGGGTCATCGGTTTAAATACACCTTTGGAAGCCGAAAGCCTGTCCCTAGTATCCGGCTCGCCGGCCGGGCTGGCGTCCGCGTGTTGAGGAGGATTGGGCTCCAGAGGCCTGGTAGTCTCTGTCTGAGAGGTAGTCGTAAATTCTAAATCCGCGGTAGTCAGGGTAGGTAGGTGCCTCACCGAGTACCAGGGATCCGGCGGCAGGCCTAACTGAGACCTCGGTATCTGGTCTAGGCCTAGGCTGCCTGTCTTTGTCCTTGCATTTTTTGAACATAGCTGAAGTCGGTTGCTCCGACGACATAATATAATTGAATCTTCTACCAAAATAATGTCGGACGGTATCAGCCCGACGCTTGATAGTGCGTTTATTGAACCTAGCGCAAAACCGACAACCAAGGACGTCGTGGTCTGGGCCTAGGCAAGGAATACAATAGGAATGAAAATCCTTATGAGGTATTTGCTTCCCACAAGAAATACAATTATTAACTTTGTCTGACATCGGTCTGAGGCAAGAAAAGTTTCCCCAACGGGGTACTTAGCTTTATAGAAGACTGGCTGAAATTCTGTTTGGAAATCTCAGGAGCTGGCTGACCGGCACTTGCGAACTGCTTCTGCTTCGGGCACCACGTGGCAAGAAAGACTGAAGAAAATGGCATTGGCTGCCTCTTTTATACCCCTGCCGCACTGATGTCAGGGAAGAAGCGATGACAACCGATGCCGGACCAAGGCTTTGGAATTCTGGCCGACTGCGGGACCACCTGATGGCAGGATAACCCTAAGTGTGATGACTGCAGCAGCATAGTACGATGAACATCGAAGGTGTTTTGTATGGTTGGGAGAGCAGTTTGTGATTGATGATCAATTGATTATAGATTAGTAAATTTGGTAGTTCAAGCCAGTCCAGTTGTTTTAGGTTATGAAAGTGATGGGTTCTGAAGG
Organism: Protopterus annectens; assembly: GCF_019279795.1. NCBI lineage: Eukaryota > Metazoa > Chordata > Ceratodontiformes > Protopteridae > Protopterus > Protopterus annectens. The sequence goes on along the minus strand of NC_056735.1, from coordinate 981,501,968 downwards.
AGCTGTTGTCAGCAAATTTGGCTATCTGATTATAGCAGGTTGTCATTTTGCTGTTTTTTGATTTGGATAGATTGGTTAGAATTGGGGATGCATACAGTAATGTTGAGAGGAGGTGAGTGAGAGCAATTGTGGTTCTAGCATTATGTGTCAGGAAGGATTTGTGTTTGTAGAGACTACCTAGCTTTCTGTGAGTATTTTTAATAGCTAGATTAATGTGTATATCAAATTTTAACTTGTTATCAATGGTAACGCCTAGTAGTTTTGTGTGGGATTTGGGTGTAATAAGGGTCCCATTTTTAGGGTGGATATTAAAGGTGGGGGTAAGACTGATATTTTGTGAGGGGTGAAATAGCAGGAGTTTGGTCTTTTTGGGGTTGAGTATGAGGCCATTATCAGTAAGCCAGCTTTCGACTGCATGGAAATTATCCTGGGTTTTGTTGTGTAGTTCTGCCATGGTTGGGGCACTGCATATTATAGTGGAATCGCCTGCATATTAGATATGGCTAGTACTATTTGCAGCTGAGTGGAGATTGTTTGTGAAAATTGAGAATAGCAAGGGACCCAGTATAGATCCCTGAGGTACCCTAAGTGTGACTGGTATGAGTGGGGACAAGTTATTGCTCCATTGTACTGCTTGTTGCCTATTGCTAAGGTAGTTTTTGAACCCGGAGACTGATTGGTTGTCTAAGCCTAGGTTTTTAAAGTGGCAGATGAGTTTGTTATGGTTAACCATATCAAAGGCTTTTGATAGGTCTAAGAAAAGGGCTGAAGTAAGTTTACCATTGTTCCTGTTATGGTTTTTGGTGTCTGTGAATGCTAGCAGAGCTGTGGTTGTGCTATGACTTGGACAAACACCATGTTGTGGTTGTGATATGAGTTCATGGTTAACAAGGTAGGACATTAGTTGATGGTGTATGCATTTTTCTAATATTTTAGCCAGTGGGGATAGAATTGTGATTGGTCTGTAGTTAGATATATCATAGAAACTTCCCCCTTTGTGAAGAGGTAGAATGTAGGCAGTTTTCCAAATCAGAGGCACTGTAGCTTCAGTGATCCAGTAATCTGTTGATTAGTATAAAGACTGGTACAGCTATTTCTGCTGCTGCTAGTTTTAAAAATTCATTGGGGGGGCATCTGCTCCTAGTGTTGTAGGTTTCAACTGGGAGAGTAATTTTCGTATGTATGAGGTTGGGTGGGTTGCAGCTTAAAAGTGGGTCTATGGTTAGTGGAAGGATGATCACCTGTTGCACTGGCAGTGAGATGTTTTTGTGCTAGGGCAAGTATGGTTTCAGTGAAGAATATATTGAAGGATTCAGGTATGTTATCTTTTGTTAAACCTGCTGTTGGGGGTGGGGTAATGGTTTTACCATGGTGTAGTAACTTGTTTAAACCTACCCAGAATTTCTTAGGATTATTCATGTGTTGGTTTTGATGGGTAATAAATTAGTTTCTCTTATCTTGCATAACTAGTTTCTTGGTTAGATTTCTAATCTGTTGGTAGGCTTGCAGTGTACTAGGGTTTTTATTGGACCTCCAGGATGACCAGGCTCTGTTCCTTTCTGCTATTTTTTGCCTAGTTTCTCTAGTTAACCATGGAGCTGTGTTAGCCTTAACTCTGGTAGTTCTTGCAGGGGCATGCCTGTTCAATATTTCTAAGAAGGTGGAGTTGAAGTGGTCAATGGCTTCATTTAGAGGTAGGTTATAAAGTTCAGACCAATTGTAAAGTTTTAGTTCTTGTGTGAATTTAGTTGGGTTAAAGTGTTTTTTGTATCTGATTGTTTGAAGCATGGGGTTTGGGGGTGGTGAGAGTTGTATTTAAGTAAGAAAGTAGTTTGATGGTCACTCAGTGAATCAGGAAGGGTGCCTGCTATGTAGAAACAAGGCATTTTACTTAGTAAGATCCAGTCTAATAGGCTTTGTTTTTTACTATTTTTGACTATTCTAGTGGGCTGTTTGATTACTTGAGAGAATGTATGTAGATTGATATGGTTAGTGGGTACTTGGGAAGAGCATGTGAGCCAGTCTATATTAAAGTCACCTAATACAATGGTCTCTTGAGGCATGGATTGTGATAGCCATAGAAGTAATGTCTCCATGGTAGGGATATTATTGCCTGGTGGGATATAACCTGTTACTAGGTTGATGTTTTTTCTGCTACATATTGTGAGCCTTGTTAAGAGAATTTCTGCTTTTTCCAAAGAGGGCATGGTTATCTCAGTTTTAGTAATGGTTAAACTATTTTTGTATAGCAGGGCAATGCCACCACCCTTTTTCCTTAGTCTGTCTTGCCTAAGGATACTATATCCTGGTGGTAGGATCTCTGTATTTTGGGTAGATAATTTTAGCCATTTTTCTGTTATACTGACTATATCTGGGGAATATAGAGAGATTAGAGTGTGTAGTTCATGTATTTTATTGTTTATGCTCCTAATATTTAGGTTTAGGAGGAATAGACTATTTAATGGCCTGGTATTAAGTTGTGTTGTTGTGGGAAGCTGCTGTGAATTGGTCTGAGGATTTGTATTGTTAGGTCCTGGGTTTGGGTGGATGTCTCCAGCGTTTAGAAGTTGTTGATGGTTTGATTAATAAATGACTCAGTATGAGTGCAGACACTCAAACACCTCCTGGTTACATAATATTTTATGGTATGCCACTAAATGACCCCACTGCTTTCATTGCTTATAATTCTTACATTTTCTTAATACAATTTCTTGTGAAATGAGGGCTCGGAGTCAGTTTCTGGTCAATCATTTTCATTGTTCTACATATTCATTTGCTGCTTACACAATAAAAAAAAACATGAAGAGAATACTTATATAGGTTGCCAGGGTTACATCTTTTTTTAGTTTAAAAATATAGATATATTTAATTATATACTAGTCTTCTGTCCCACAGTAATACATCTCACTGTGAATGGGTGCTATTATTTTATGATTTGCTCTACCATGAAAGAGTATGGTGGAAACAACCACTGTGATGCCTTTTTCCAGCCAAAGATTCTTATCTCTTCCTCAGTGTTGTGTAGTATGAGGTGCTTCTGTCCTTACTTTTTCTATAACATAATAATAAATATTTGAATATAAGATAACTGTTGCGTTAGCATCCCTTACCCATAGGAATTAGTCACAGGTGAACATCTACCCTTTTAGCCTGACTTCCAGATCTTTTCAATGTTCCAAGAGAGGAGCAGCAGAACTCCTCCCCTTGCCCATGATATAAGCATGAAATCTGACTAAATGGGACAGAAGACCACACTATCTTCAGTTTTTTTCTGGCTAAAGGAAGCCATCAACTAGTATGTAGTATGGTTTGCTCTGGGCAGAAAATTTATATATATATATATATATATATATATATATATATATATATATATATATACACACACACACACACACACACACACACACACACACACACACACACACACACACACACACACACACATACACACATACACACACTCTGCTTATTTTACTCTCATACAATGGAATGAGAGACTTATCGCTATTGCCCCATACCAATAGTTTGGGGTTACAAATGACAGTGCCATAGAACCCTCGGAGGATAACATCTGTATGATAAATAAACTAATTGGCAAATGAGTAAAACATATACCTCATAAAAGGAGTCTGATATCTTCCTTCTTATTAGTTAACCTCCAGGTTGGTGGCACAGCACAAAGCATCAGAGACTATCCATGTGCAACTAACAGTGGGTAAAACTGCCTTCCAGTTTATAGCCTGCTACAGACCACCCTCCCAAACCCAGGAACCCCACTCGGCCTTCCTGAGAACACTGGAAAATATGAAGGTCTCTCCAAACACCATTATATTGGGTGACTTCAACTACCCAAACATAGACTGGGAGCATTACTCTAGCTCCAACACCCTAGCCCAAAGGTTCCTAGAATTTATAAACTCAAATGCTATGGAACTACTTGTTACCACTCCCACAAGAGGGGAAAACATACTGGACCTGATCATCACCAACATGGGGACTCTATGCTCCAGACCAGAAGTGTATCCCTCACTGTTAAGATCAGACCATAAACTAATCTCACAGGATATTCACATCCCAACCCCACCCCCTGCCCAGAAAACCACAGTGAAAAACATCTCTAAAGCAAATTTCACACTCCTCAAAACTGAGGTGGAATCCTTCAAAGCCCCCGGGCCTGTGGAAAATACGGCCCAGACTGCAGAATCCTTTATAAACACATTCTATGAACTCCTTCAGGAATGCATGGATCATGCGATCCCAAATAAAACCAAGACCCAGTCCTCCAAAGGCAGACGTCCTGTCTGGTGGACCCCAGCCATAAACAAACTATACAATAGAAGGAGGAAGCTACTAAATGATAGAGCAAAATCCCAAAAAGGGAAAGGCATCACTGATCAGTATTAGCAAAAAACTACGGGCACTCATAAAATTGTCTAAGGCCAGCTTCGAGAGAAAAATTGCACAGGACACTAAGGATAATCACAAGGCTTTCTTTAGTTATGTTAGGAACCTGGGTGGTAATTCCCAGATATGCTCAGAATTAGTCCAAAATGACAAAAAATACACTGAACCCACATACATTGCCAACATCCTAGCTGACAGGTTCAGTGCAAACTTCTCCCCCCCCACCAAAAGGGCAAATATCTATCCCAGCAGAGTGCTGCCGCCTGACATCTCAGATGCTCAGGTAAGAGCCGCCCTCTCCAAAGCAAAAAACACAGCATCAATGGGACCAGACGGCGTCCCGGGCTGCGTCCTACATGAACTCCAAGAAGAGCTAAACCCAAACATAAAACTACTGTTCAATCTCAGCCTTACTACAGGATATGTGCCCAAAGAGTGGCGTACAGCAACAGTGGTCCCTCTCCATAAAGGTGGTGCCTCAACGGATCCTGGAAACTATCGCCCCATAAGCCTGACTAGCTTGGTCTGCAAAACTATGGAAAGGATCATCATGGACCTCATAAATAAAGATATTGGGGACCTACAGACACTGGATCCTACCCAGTTCGGCTTTGTTAAGGGCAGATCCTGCCTCTTAAACCTGGTTGATTTCTTTGAAACAGTCACCAAGGCCATTGACGAGGGAAGGTGGTCCACACAGCCTACCTGGACCTCGCAAAAGCCTTCGATACAATACCCCACTCAGGCATTATAGATAAGCTCACCAGCTTAAATATAAACCCCTATGTCACTAGATGGATGGCAAACTGGCTCAAGGACAGAACCCACATGGTTAGAATTGCTGGAGCCATGTCAGACTCCAAACCAGTTACAAGTGGTGTCCCACAAGGCTCAGTCCTGGGACCTCTCTTGTTCCGTATATATTTCTGGGAGGTACAGGCCAACACGGAAGGACTGTGGCTGACCAAGTTCGCAGATGACTGCAAACTGGGTGCCATAATCGACGCTCCAGCCGACACAAGCATCCTCCAAAAGGGCCTCATAGAAACAGACAACTGGTGCCAGAGCCATGGCCTCAAGCTAAATGCCAAAAAGTGTATAGTCATCCCCTTAAAGTGCCCACAAATTACCACATAGGTGGTAATCCATTAAGTACAGAAGAAGTAATTAGGGACCTGGGGACCCAAGTTGATAGCAATCTCTCATTTGACAACCACGTGGCCAAAGTGGTTAGAAAAACATTTTATATAGCCCACCTAATCATGAAGGGATTCACATCTAGATCAGGGGAGGTCATCGTGCCTCTTTACTCATCCCTCATCAGGCCCATAATTGAGTACAATGCCCCTTTTGGGATGTACCTTACCAGACTCCTGCAGCAACTGGAAAGACCCCAAAAGTACCTCACCAAGAGGATCAAAGGGCTCAAACAGATGCCATATGCTGCCCGGTTAAAGAAACTCCAGCTCTACTCAGTGGCATACCGCCTGTTCAGAAGCGATCTGTGCCTGACGTATAAAGCCATGTCCAACCCGGAATTAATGGACATGCTGCACCTCAGAAAATCCAAATCCCATCGAGCTATGCTCGAGAGACTTGAACCTCAGCACTGAAATAAATAGGACATGCTGGAGGGACAGATTCATAACCCAGAGGCTCCCTTCACTCTGGAATAAAATCCCAGTCCAGGTTAGGCAGAGTCCCTCATTGACTCTCTTCAAGAGGAATCTTGATGAGTGGATGGGAGATCGTAGGTTTACCCCGGGTATCACTTCTGTGTCACTGTTAGACAGAGGCACAGTATACTAACCTCGAAAAAGGGCATAGCAAAATAAATTTTAAATGGGTGGCGAAAGCCAAACACATTCTGGCTAGGCTTATAAATGCCCTAGGGCAGATAGCCTAGTATGAACCTATGAACCTATAAAGAAGACAATGGTCCCTTATTCTACCCTCCCTTGTATCTGCAGAAGCCAATTAAAAAGGATCAGTTGGTGGGAACCTACACCACAATCGTGATCTTTCTGTTCAAGCATCTACAGTTATGATGAGTATACTCACTCAACTGTATTGTGTTTACCATAAGGGTACTGCAATATTAATCCTTACCTATGAGAAGTGTATGAAAGCAGTTAGTAACCTTGGAGGTGGACTGCAGAACTACAGAGTCAGGCCCTTCCCTGTTCCTGGACTGAATATGTAGCTTACAGAGCTTGAAGAAAGTGTGAATAATGGTCCAGTTGTCTGCTTCACAGATAGTCATAAGCTTAAATATTTTTCAAGAAGGCTTCTGTGGTGGCTACTGCCCTAGTGAAGTTCCTTACTTGCCCTCCCAAAACAAAACATGGTTCAGTTGGCCATATAATTAGAGGTTGTTTGTAGAGATGTTGATTTGTTTTGTTTACCTGGCATAAAAGAGACAAACGGCAGATTGGCTAGTGATCCCTGGTTTTGTCCATGTAGTATCACAAGTGCCTGTGCACATCTATTCTACGCAATATCTTCTCACCTTTGTTTTGGGGCTTAGGATAAAGTACTAGAACCTGAGTGGTTTGTTTCAAAGCCAATTCGGAGACAAATTTTACATAAAGGAGTGATTAGTTCACTACCCTCCTGTCCCTCTGAAGGCATACGTATAGTTATTTACACACTAGGGCCTACAGTTCAGAGATGCTTCAAGTAGAGCAATGGTCACCAGAAAAAAAAATTCAGAAAAGAAACTGAAGGGCCATTGGGACAATAGGTTCAAACAGGGCTGAGTTCAATGTTTTCTCTACAAATTAGTGTACCAAGGAGGCACGATAGGTCTTATGGGGAAGCTGAGGTGCAGGAATCAGTCCAAAAACTGCTTGGCTGTAGACTGAGATAGCAAAGGGGATCCATGGTGAGACAGGCCACAATAGATGACAGTTGCAACATTATGCATGCTTGTATGTGATAATTTGCTTTTGGGCAGCTTAGCTAAATATGCATGGTCTCTAGGTGCATTAGCTACAGAAGGCAGGCTATATTTAAGAGTGAAAGATGAATAATATATTTTCATGTATTTATTACAAATATTTTAAAGTGTACCCACTTTTATTTTAGTGTTGCGTAGCTATTGCCACTGAAACATTTTGAGTTGTTGCTGGCTAGACACTTTTTATTTGTTAAACCTAAGACCAGCATGAGTAGTATCAAGAATGAGCTAAGAATTTGTTTATTTATTTATTTGACTTTGATTACTGGGAATCTCTGACTAGACAAAGCTCCTTTTCAGTGGAGGCCACAGGCAAATAGCATGAGCTAACAATAGAAACATACCAGCTAAAACTGAGAGCTATATAATTTAATAGATGCTAACCATGTTGAATACACTATATAGTATTTACAAAATATTAAAGTCATATATATTTACAGAACATTCAACATTATTTTACAGTTTATGTATAACATCACAATGAATGCATATTTTAACCACTTATTTACTTGAGACCTGTTTGCATAAGGAGGGTACTTGGTAATAGTGTTGGTACAAGGGTTGAAGTGTTTTGTTGAGAAGTAGGATTTCATTGAAATTTTAAAATATAGATGGAATAAGAAAAAAATAAGCAAGGGGCTTAGTAATGAGGATATTATTAGTGCAGGACCATTTCATTGACTAGTATGTACACAATGAAATATTTAACTGAAGATGTGATGAGATGTTTCTTATAGGTTCATAAGTTCATAGGTGTGTACTATATTAATGACTACTTGAGCCTTTTTAAGCCTAGCCATGGATCCCAAATCTCTGACGAGTTTTGATGTTTTTGGGAGAGTTCTACAGTTTGTCAATGTATATAGACTATAGGCAGTCACCATTATGATTTTTAGATTTTTTAGTAAGAATCAAGTACTGGTCGCGTGGGTTTCCTCCGGGTGCTCCGGTTTCCTCCCACATCCCAAAGACATGCTGTAGGTGGACTGGACACTTTAAATTGGCCCTAGGCATGAGTGCGTGTGTATGTGTGTGCCTTCTGTGGAAGGTTGGGCATCGGGCTGGCAACTCGACACCATAAAACTCCACTGACAATCATGGCAGACAGGTGATCCACTGTGACGACCCCTAACCGGGAAAAGCCGAAAGAAGAAGAAGTAAGAATCAAGTACTAAGTGAGGCTTAACTGTTGAAGAAGGTGGGAAAATGGCACTGAATTGGTTGTGACACCTTGACCTCAAGCCAGAAATGGGAAAAAATGGTTGATTATGGTAATAATGAGATAGCACTAAGAGTTTGTTCGTGAATATAGTTCTCTGTGGGGTGTCAACCAGTGTAATAACTGGCTGAAGGCAGGGCATTTGTTTGGGCTATAGAAAATGTTGTGGGTAGTCTTATGTGAAGGTTAGTAGATTATGTAGCTCCAGACAGTCAAGGGACTAAAGTAAAGATACCAATGTGCTTGGTTAGTGTGCTTACTTGCAAATAAGTAAGTTTATTATAAGACTGCTTCAGTTTGGCCGCCTGACAGGATTGTAGGTTAGTCAAAACTGATGCTGGATCTAAAAGACTTTGCAGAAGATAGATCTGAGCTATGATCTTACATGCATGCTTTATCAGAAAAGGGTTTATTTTATAAAGAAGTCCTACTTTATGGTCAGTTTTTGAACTGCACATTGAATGTGCTGATCAAATCTTAATCTGTGATCAATTGTATCCAATAGTTTTGAAGATCCACAATTTTATACTGGGTAAAGGAGAAACAAGAACAGATGATTTCTATGTAAGTGGCAGTGTTTTTAAATTAGAAAGATAAAATTATGAGAATTGTTGGGTATGGGCTATGGATAAAGAAGAATTTGAAGAAAGAATGGTTTTAGTAATAAAAATTTAATGCTGTAAGGATTTTAAACATAACCATTATAGAAACAGTAAGATACATTTTAATGGACTTATGGAATGAAATCAGGCATGTGAGGTTGGCAGTAGTGTACATCCCTTTGCAGGAGAGTAAAAAGATTGATTTAATTGAAAAAAAGTTGAACAGTATGTAATGATTAATGCAAATGCTATTTTGATAGGGATTTTAATTATGATAGTACAAGAAGGAAAACTATAGGAATGAGGAGGGATGTAAAGAAGGGGAATAGCCAGGATTACACGTTGGGAAATCTAGGTCAATTAGTTACAGAAGAGGGAGTGAATGACAGAGATGTTTTCTATAATATAGAATTGAGGTGTGATTAAAGTTGAGATACAGAAAAAATTCCAGTTGCTCTTTCTTATCTTAAGACGTGTAAACTGGACACATATAAAGTGAGGGTTAAGATGGGAAAAAATAAAGAGAATGACTATAGTATGTGAGTTTTAGTGCTGAGCAAGTGTGGATGATGGTTAAAGAACAAACGTATTTTATAACAAACTGAATTAGAAGCAGGTGGCTTTCAAGGAAAACTCAAAGTAGAGTACAATGTTGTATTGCAAACTAAAATAGAAAAAGAAGGAGAACTACAGGCAATTGACATATGATTTTCAATGAGTTCTGGGAGGCAATTAGTGGGAGTTGTATAAGGAGGAAGGAGAAGTGTATCAGTAGATTAGCAGCAGAAATAAAGATTGATTGAAAAAACAGAAATATGTAGTAAGCAAAAATTTCCAATCATTGTTAGGGAACAGTGTAAAAATTAGAGAGAGGAAGCTGCAGTGATTAAAAATGGGTAACAAGTAGATAAAACTACATAGAATGGAATTGAGGAGATAGTGAGGGTCATTTAGAGAGTCAATATAGTGGGAAGGGAGGATGAGTTTTGTGGGATGGGGCAAGAAATTGTCTGAAAATGAAGAAACATTAAAGACAAATAACATTAGAAAAAGATGACAAGGCCTTGATACTTGTAAAAGAAGACAGTGCTACAGGGTAGGATGGGCTTGAGTATTATTATCACTAGAAGATGGAAAAAGGAAAATAAAAGACACAGGGAATGTTCTAAGTATATTGCTTGCAGATATAATTAGTGAATAGAAAGTTGTATTTTTTTCAGGTTTTAACTGAAATAAGGTTGAAAACAGAAAAAGAAGGATAGTACAGTTGTGTACACTTACCATAAATGTAGATGCTCGAGTGTATTCAATGTTGCAGTCATTACATTTGGGTAATCTGCTGGCAGGTTGCCCTCAGTCGGTCTGATTAACAAAGTCTTGGGTCCTGCATCGGTTGCTGTCTCTTCTTCTATGACGTCAGGTCATCAGGGGGATAAAACATGCAGCCGACGTCATTACCTCAGTTTTTCTTGCCCCAGATGTCAGGTGCCCCCCGAATGGAGAGCAAAATAAAATTTTAAAACACAAAAATATACCTCCAACCAAAAGCAAATACACCAAAAAGGCTATTAAGCATAGTCACAGAAAGCAGAGGTACAGTCAGAGAAAAACAGGGGGCTGGAGGGAGGGTAACCAGGAATGCAACAGTGAATACACTCAAACATCTACATTTATGGTAAGTGTACAAAACTGTACTATGTTCTTCATGTTTCACTCTTGCAGTTATTACATTTGGGTAGATTCTCAAAGCCATGGTAGGGAGGATGTTTTTATATGGCTTTAGGACCATCTATAAGGCCCTACAAGACAGCAGTGGCAAAGCCAGCTCTGAATTTAGAGAAAATTTAGAGAAAATTGGTAAATAATAATTCTTGGTGAAAGTATGAATTGAACTTCATGTAGCAGCTTCTAGAATATCCCTGGTAGGAACACCTCTGAGAAAAGCTGCAGAAGTAGATGCAGCTCTGGTGGAATGAGATCTGATCCCCTGGGGGATAGGTTTTCCATGGTGCTTATAGCAGAAATGAATGCAATGGCTTATCCATTTATAAATGGTTTGTTTTGAAATAGCCTTTCCCTCTGCCCCTGCAGCAAATGCTACCAGCAATTGTTCAGATTTTCTTCTGAGTTTTAGTCCTGTCCAGGTAAAATCTAAGTTGTCTGTGCACATCCAATGAATGCAGAATCCATTCCCCTTTGTTCTGTGGATTGAGAAAAAAAGTTGGTAAATGAATGGACTGATTAAGAGCCACACTGGATACCACATTGGGCATGAAAGATGGATTGGTCCTGAGTGACACCCTGTCCGCATCAAAGATGATGAAAGGCTCCACTGCCATAAGGGCCTGTAACCCAGATATCCTTCTAGCTGAAGTGATTGCTAGAAGGAAGGCTGTTTTCCAAGAAATACATTTTAAGTCTGCAGTAGCAGCTGGCTCGAAAGGAGGCAGAGTGAGTTTTTACAATACAAAGTTAAGGTCCCAGGCAGAGTTGGAGCTCCCTGGGTGGTCTCAAGTTTTTGGCCCCTCTGAGGTACTGCTTGAGCAGAGGATGAGAGAAGAGGGGAGGTTATGTGTTATAATGAGCTAAAATGGCATTCAGCAGAAGACTACAATTGCTGAATCAGGTTTCTGTAGAAGAAAAAGCTATTTGGGACTTTTCCTGAAGCTCTTTGAAGGTCCTGTCTGTGGTTATCAGTGCAGCATTAGCAACATACTGAACGAGAGTCGTGTCATTGGTAGAACTGTAGAGGTCATTAATAAAAATGTGGCCCAATGCTGAGCATTGCTATACTATGAGATGGGCAAGAATGGTAAATGTTCTTTCTGCCATTTTACTGCCTGTAACCTGTTACAAATGTAGCTATGGAACCAGGAGAGGGAGGGAATGTCAAGGCCTAGTAAGGATAGACTATGGAGAAGAATCTGATGGGATACAAAGTCAAACGCCTTAGACAAGTAAAGGAATACAGTGGAAATAAAGTTTCCAGAGTCCCAGTGAAGGTTTATATAATGGGGTGAAATAAAGAAGAGCTGTAGCCATGCTGGACAGAAGAGAGGAGGTTGTTGTCTATTAAGTGTTTGATAAGTTGGGACTGTATATACTTTTAAAGGGTTTTTTTGATAATGGAGAAAGAATAGCTATAGGGTAGTAATTACAGAATTCAGTGGGGTCTCCTCCTTTGCCTAAGAAAATAATTTGTGACTTTCCCCAGACAATAGCATTTTCTTGGATAGATCTGTTTATGAGGAAATATCTATCTACATATTATATATGTAAGCACACATACACGCACATACATAAACCAAGACTTTACATTTTTTCAGCCATTTATCTTTCCCTGTGTTTGCTAACCAATAAGTCTTCCACCATCACACTCAATCTATTTATTTCTATGGGAATATACACCAGTACTGTATAAGGGTATCCTTACAGCTTTCCCTGGAGAAGCCATTACACAGGCTGCCATTAGGGTTGTTTGAGCTCTCACTGCCATCCCAACAAACACCAGTACTGTATAAGGGTATCCTGACAGCTTTCCCTGGAGAAGCCATTACACAGGCTGCCATTAGGGTTGTTTGAGCTCTCACTGCCATCCCAACAACCAAGGCTCTTATTTATATAATCTTAAAAAAGCTACTCTTATCCCCATAGGGCTTTCTACACCTTCTCCACTGTCAGTGCACTTGCTAATGAAGGTTGCTGCCAAGTGATGTCTTGATGAGCCATGAGCCAACCCACCATGTTACAAAATGAAATGCTACTCCTTATCCAAAGATTTGTAGCAACTTGTTTCCCTTGTTTAACCCTCCCTTCCTCCAGCACTGGCAATGCTATTTGGCTCCTGTAAGTGCCATCAGGTATATGATATACTTAATCAAATGTTGGTCATTGATTAGCAGTTAGAGTGCGATACACACTTTAGACAGTGCAATGTGTTTAAAAGTGTTTCTGAATTTCAAAAAGCATTTTATTACTACATTTAAAATCATTTTGCTGTCATGTTGACTTTAAATTGCTTCTTCTTCTGATTTACAGTTGATTTTATATGTTAGTGGTTTGGTAACAGCCTTTTCTGAGCTAATATGGTGGCCATTTTCGATGGAGCACAAGTTGGTCGTGTGGGACTAGGCTAAAAGATGCAGTAACTATTTAGCTTAACACTATTGGCATGAATTTATAACTGTTTTTCATGTTCTCGTTTGTTCTTGCTTGATATATACTGTACTCATTTTAGCTTCCTTGCTGTCTTTGTAACAAGACTATAGTGACCTGAGCCTGTGTACACTGACTGAAAAGCATAAAAGAGTTTCTGGACTTCACAAAAACTTTGGCAAGATAATTTGTTTTGCATTTTATTACTGTGCTAGTCATTTCTGTTCTGCTGACTTTAAACCCCTTGTTTATCTGATTTGCATTTAATTTTCTTTGTTAGTAATTGTTTGAGAAAAGCCTTTTTTGGCCTAGTGTGGTAGCCATCTTGGAGGGAGTGCTAGTTGGTCTGGTGTGAGTTGTGTTTCTTAGCTCAAAAAATCTGGACATACCAAAAATAATGGGAGAAGAAATGCCTGAAAATAGGGACAATATTTAAATGTTACTCTTAGAAAGTTTCTAGAAGAGCAGTTTTTGCTTTAGTATGTATTTTCTGAAGGATATGAAGTGGGAGACTCAAATGCCTGTCATTACTTAGTGATTTCAATACTCAATGATTTGCCAGAAAAACACACAGTTTATGATAAACAGACCAAAAATATGAAGCAAAAATATGGATATTCTGTGAAAATCTGGGCAGCTGAGAGGTATGATACGAGTTGAGTTGGTTAATTGCTGGTGTGTTTAGGTAGCTCATCATTGGCTTGAATTTATAGAGTTTTTTTACTGGTTCTCTTTTATTCTTGCTTCATGTATACTACACACAGCTGTATGATGCATATAATTTAAATGTATTTTATAAATGTAGGTGTCATATCCTGAAACGACATCATCCTTCTTAGTCTTCAGGCCTGAAATTTTCCATGAATTTCTATTCATTTTCTACCTACTTGGTATATTTGGAAAACTCGTTTCATCAAGTCAATGGCCTTGATAATAGCTTTTCATTGACTTAAGAAATCAAGCTATGCCATGAACACAACTTGCGCTGAAGAAAAGAATCAGTACTATTCATCTTTGTGCAGTCACTGAAGAGAATTATATGTAAATACTTATTCTCTGAATAAAATAGTTCTGTAGCAATTTGTATTTACAATGAAAAAATAAAGTTTGTATAATACAATATATCTAAATACAAATGCTAAAATGAAAAAAAAAACATAAATAATAAAAGTCCAAGAAAATGATTTAAAATCTGTATAATGCACTACAATTTGTTTTTGTGTTACTACAACTGCTAGCCCTAAACAATGTATGTGACAGTCATACCAGTACAAGAGTTTAAATTCTGTATTACCAATGTTCAACTATATCATATATTTGCAGTAATGGTGTGTTTCTCATGAGTGCTTCTTAATATTAGGCCATGTATTTTAAAACTTGGTACCTGTAATAAGTGTAATTATAATGCCATGTTATACAATATCACGATATTGATCCCTTTTATGTAATTAATACTTTAATTCAGTCAGTCTGAGACGAGATTGAAGCGCATTTGAGGTTACAGTGTACTTAACTTTAACACAGGCTGTTATGAGCATAATAAAATTTGATAATTTTGATAAAGCTCTCTTAAAGAAAAAAAAACTGAGATCCAGCATTACTTAGATAACAACTTCACTAAATTGTGTAATTTGTCATTTTCTTAGAAAAGTGGTAGTCTGCAGCGTATTAGAAACTTAGTGGTATTTTGTGTGATTTAGCCATTAGTAGATGAAAGCATAGGTCCAAATCCAGCTTTTTCAAAATTTGTTAGAAAATTTCAAGGTTTTGGCAGATTGCAATGTGTCACACTGCTAACTGATGTTCTTATTGTGATGTTTAATACATACCCTCCTCAGTATGCGCAGTACTCACTTCAGCTTGTTTTTCATTCTTCATGTATTAGGTATTATTACAAATCCCTATATAACATGACAGACACTTGATTAAAGTCTTATGTAACAGCCAAGCTTCAAATATAAATACTTTGTAAGATGCAGATTGGCTGCAGCCTTCCCTTGTAAATTCCCAGTAGACTAAACATTAAAAGTGATGTGACTAACTAATGAGATGGTGGAAGTATTTCACTGGAAATCTGAGTAGAAAGTATCAGATTTACAAATGAACACTGAATGCCAATGAATCTACTTTTTTATATGTGATGTTATTAAATGTTACCATTTGGCTGCCTAAAAAACAATGTCAGAGTGAAATGTGAAACCAAGCAACTGTATGAGATTGAACAGTGTTTATTATAGCAATAACCCACGCCTGGGTGTGGGTAATGCTGGATTTACCCACGGTTGGCGAGGTTTAGTCATGAGGGCGAAGCCCGAGGGGCCAAACAAAGCCAACCATGGGTAAATCCAGCATTACTACCAGAAGTGGTTATTATATACAATGACATTATTTAAGGAAAAAAAATTACTTTTCTTAAATAATGGCATTGTATAATGCCTCCTTGCTGCCCTTCCGCAGCTGTCTGGTATTCTGTGGCAGTTCTGATGTAGTGCGCATGCGTATGCCTACGCAGTACATCAGAGCTGTGGGCAAAAGCAACGGAGAAAGCAAGATCTCCGTTGCTTTTTACAAACTGTTTCGCTATGTTAAATGGGTTTAACACAGCGAGACAACTTTAAAATAAGCAACGGAAATCTCTGTTGCTTTTTTTAAAGCTGTCTCGCTATGTTAAACTCGTTTAACACTAGACAGTTTTGAAAAAGCAATGGAGAAAGCAAGATCTCTGTTGCTTTTACAAACTGTTTAAGCTATGTTAAATGGGTTTAACATAGCGAGACAGCTTTAAAATAAGCAACGGAGAATCTCTGTTGCTTTTTTTAAAGCTGTCTCGCTATGTTAAACTCGTTTAACATAGCGAGACAGTGTTGCTGTAAGAGTTATAGTAATGGAAAAAGTCTGGGCAACTGGACCTTTTTCCATTACTATAACTCAGATTTACAACATGTACGCTGACCAATCAGCATGCACGTTTTTGAATATTAATGGGGGGGTCATTATATAATGTCAATTATTCAGGGTTTCTAAGTAATGATTAAAATATTTATTTTATTTTATTATTTTACATTTGTTGACCGGGTTATTCCAACTGGATACATGTCCATTTTCAGTAGAGGCCTAGGGAGTTAAGCTCCATTAAGCTAATAAAATTACAAGGATGATAGAAATTAAAATTGAGTACTTGCCAACAAAGTTTAGAAAACAATTCACTACTACTAGAAACATATTTACGCAGTAGAGGGTTTGACATTCATCATGTTGACAGCTAACAAGTAATATCATAATGTAAGAGCTAACTAAGAAAAAAATATCAGGTTAAAACTAATTTTAAGGTTATATCCAAAATTTACATTTAAAACATACATACAAAATAAATGTGTGCTATTTGTTTTTACATGCTTCTGCTATTACTGTTCATTTCTAACATATATTAGCTGTGTTTAACAATAATAATCAGGTAGACTGTATCCTCCTCCTTGGAAGCTGTACTTTACTATGTTTCATCCATTTTATTCTCATTTCTTTGTCTTGTCTGCTGTCCAAGCACTTTGAAAGCCACCTTTGTTATACAAAAGTCATTTTAAGGGAGAAAGGCACCATAAACAAAACTTTTCCTCATCTCAGATTTTTTTCTTTGTGTTTCATTTTATGTCCATGCCTGCTGACCACCAAACCTTTCCTTATTGAATTTACTTCTATACATTCCCCCTATACTGTGTGCCCTCATTAAGGAGACAAGGGCTGTCTAGAAGGACTATCGTCTAAGCAGCTACAGAGGCAGTTTGTGATCTTATCCTCATCCTGGTAATGAGGATTTTTCTTTTAGGCCCTAACCCCCTCCTTGGTGGGTCACATGACCACTCAAGTCACAACTTCTCGTGTATGTTTATGCTTCTATCCACATTGTAGGTTAATGGGTTTTGACGTACTTAGTAGGCTACTGATCTGTGGGGATGTTAACAACCTTAACCTTACAATCACGTTAGTTTTTCGCCCTTACACTTTGTGTATGAATATTCCAGAGATGGGCAGAACAAGGAAATGTTGGGACATTTACTTGTTACCCCTATTCATGAGGTGCTAAACAAGGGTGAAGTTGCAGTTTCCCAATTACATTTAAATAGAGTAAGAAAAGTGCATCACTTTAGATGGAGTGCAAGCTGCTTCCACAGAAGAGGTATTCTCTGTAATACATAGCAGTTACTACAACATGTCCTGTTTACATCGCAAAAGAAATCTCTTCAGCAGGTTTTTATGCTAACACTGAATTTTGTTTAATAGGTCTGATACAATATTTATTTATTTCCAATTTAGTTATTTATTTATCTTTGTTTACCTGGAAAGTCTGACTGGGATAAAACCCTCAAAAACTCCACATTTAATACCATTTTGACATATACATAAAATACAGTTACACAATATCAAAATGAATACAAAATATAGGTAAGTGTACATACGAGAGAAAAGGCTTTGTAACAGCTTACATAAGTTTTAGAAACAGAGCATGTACATAGCTTGCAGACGTATATACAGTGTTGAATATTCATTAGAAATAGGTTTGTATATTGCAAAGAAAGACATAACATTGCAAAAGATACTGTAATCTTACCTGCAATTTCTAGCAATTAAAATAATGAAAATAGGCAGCTTAACTATTGACATATTAGAAAGGGGAAAAGGTGGCTGATAATGAAATATAGTATGATCTGTCAGTAGTAGAGTAATTGCGAATAAATCATTACATTTAAGACTGACAAGTAAAGTAATTAGGAAGGTGAGAATGGTTGGGGCTACTTGGTCTGTTATAAAGAGTATTAGCTATGGATAGATGAAGAGAGATAATGATGAAACTGTAACAGAGAGGTTACAGTAAGATACTGGTTGATCGAATTAGGGAGAAAAAGTGACTGAGTCTTATCACTTAGAGCTTGCGATTTGCATCATTTATGTAAACAAAGTTACTCCTTATGGTTTAATGAGTATCTTTCTGGCCCAATAGAGAAAAGGGGGAAGTAGAAAAGAAGAAAAAAAAAGTATATGGAGAAAAGTTAGCAGGCTTGGCCAAAAAAATCTAGCCAGGAGCTAAAAAGTAGCAGAGTCAATTTTGCTTAGATAGTGATCAGTGTGTTACCCCAGTAAACAAACTAAAAATAATAATCTAAATAAATAAATATTGTTTTACTAGTAACTTGAAGGTATATGTCATCTGTTTTATTTGCAGTGGGACAGATACAATTCTTTAGTGACTTGGTGGGAGTACAGAGAATCCTCAGATGAGTTGCTTGTTTTGATCATGGAGAAGAGAGGCTTGTTACTTGACTGTAGTAGTGTAGAAATGGAATATGATTGGAGCATATTTTTCAAAGATGGGCATTTTTCATCAAAATGAATTAAGTTGTGGACTACCTTGTGCTGAAAGTATGTAAGTTACTGAGAGTGTTCTAGCCAGTGAAAAATCTCTAAGGCTATGCAGTGGTGGCTATTTAATGGGGTATTTGCTGCAAATTTGACTGTAACATGTCCAGTTTAGTTTTAAGTGTGGTATTGAGAATTGTATATATTGAGGATGTAAATAGAAGGGATAGAAGTAGGTAGGCAGTGGTTGTAGATTTTCTTGCAAATTCTGTGCAAAAACAGTTTTATTTATTATTTATTTTTATTTATTTATTTGCAGTTGGTTTACCAGGATGGTCCATTGGGCCAAGATGAACCCATTTTCAATGGAGTCCTGGGGAGAAAAGCTCCATTAACAAGGTTACAATAGGTTATACATTAAAATTACAATATTTACAAGTGATACAGCTTAGAGTATGACATTACAAGTAATGTAGTTTTAGAAACCAGGTTACAATTAGGTTTTTGGTTAAAATACAATATTTACAAGTGATACAGCTTAGAGTATGACATTACGATTAATGTCGTTCTAGAAACAAGGTTGCAAACAGGTTTTTGGTTAAAATACAATAATTACAAGTGTTACAGCTTAGAGCTTGATGTTATAAGTAGTACAGACTGGTGATGATTGTTACAGAAAATTCATACTTAGAAAAGAAACGTTATAATATAAGTACTGAGAGGTCATTAACTTTTAGGAAGCATGAAAATATGACATTATGATATAGTTTTGAGAGAATGTTTAGTTAGTACTAGCAGAGAATGCATGAGTTAGGAGAGGCAGTATAGGAAGTTGCCGGAAAGGAGGAGAAAAAGTTTGCTAGTATAGATTATGATGGATGAGAACATCCAGTTTATTCTGTATAGTGCTCCCAGTTTCCAATGGGTCTCTTTGACGGCCTTGGGATGGGGCAGGTGTTAATCATATTTAAGTTTGTTATCAAGTAAGACTGAGTAGCTTTGTTTGTGGTATACATTCAATTTTTGTGTTTTCTAATGACAGGATGTGGAATTTGTGTTTTTGTTCTACGAGACTTTTGGGGTAAAGAACATTTGTAGGGTTTATTGAGGCTGTATATATGAGACAGAGGTCTTGCCTTAGTATTATATATTATACAGAGTAGATGGGCAAGGCTTTGAGATGGTTTGCATAGGTTTTGTGATTTAGGACTTTGATTTTATTTTGTGAGAAAGTGCTGTGGTGATTCTCATCATTACAAGTGCTTGGACACTCAGACACAACAGATTATAGATATATTTACAAAACCTTATGCAAAACAGTTTGGCTCCACAAAAGGGGTAATAGGTTGTCCTAGTGACTTCCAGGTAACTCCAGATACTGGAATCAAATTAGATTATATTGAAAAAGAACTGCGCAAACTTGATCCAAACAAAGCACAGGGAGGAGACAGAATTAGTAACAATGACCTGAGAACACTTCAGCAAGAGCTTATGGTACCATTATATCTCTTATTCCCTAGACCATATAAATATGGGGAGAGACCTCCAGATGGGAGACATGCGCTTATTAAACCTCTCTTCAAGGGAAAGGGGAGTAGGAAAAACCCAGAGTCATATAGACCCTTAAGTCTACTTTCATGTTGTGGAAAATAACGGAGAAGGCAATATTGGATAAGTTAACAGAACTTGATAAGTTGGGACTTGAAACCATATATCAGCATGCATATGTTGAAAACAGATCTATTACCACTTGTAACATGATGTTCTATAACAGTATAATAACAGCTATGAATGAAAAATTGTCTGTGATGTAATTTATATAGATTTAACTTCAGCATTTGACAGGGTCATACACAAAATACTAATCAATAAATTAGTACAACTAGGTATTGATGTACTCTTGATAAGACGGATAGCTGCATGGCTTACAAATAGGACATGGCAAGTATCATACACCAACTGGACAGGTGAAATCCTTGGTTACAGTCAGGGTGTCCCACATGGCTCTGTCCTGGGCCCTTACTTGTTTAGATTGTATTTTCAGACCTACATTTTTCATCTGAGTTGTCCTACTGTCTATATTCAGATGACCTGAAATTGGGTAAATGGTTACAGTTAAGGCATGTGTACAAAATAACTTGACTAAATTAATCATTTGGTCACAGGAAAATAATATATTGATAAATACATCAAAACCACGAAAGACATTTCAGTGTTGTGTAACATTCTGAGACCGCTTCAAGTCTTTTTGAGATACAAAATTAATGAAGATAAAACAAATGCAATAGCTGTAAACTATGTACCCACAAATGAATTAGTTCAGCAATAACTTATTTATGGAGGCATGATAAAATTAAATACTTAGGACTATGTGTTAAAATAGATTCTGTTATGGCAGCAAAGGATATGTGGGAAGAGAATAAACAAAGGGTAATACAAAAACTGAAAAATTGGAAGTTTTGTTTTATGGATATGGAAAGCAAGATAAAAGCATTATTTATAGCAGGATTTGCGCATATTTATGTATATTTATATTCATTTGTACATAGTTATATATATTTTTATTTAGTCATCCAGTTATTTAATATTATACATTTATTAATGTGTTTGTTTTTAACTATATTTCTTTAAGCCAATAGGTCAGTTTTAACATGGTTTATAATGTACTTCTTCTTCTGGAATATTTTGAATATTTGAATGTTCTAATTATTTTATATTTTGTTTCTTTTTCATGATGATTATAGCAGACATTCAAACTGTTTTTTAGTGAATTTTTCAGTGCACTTTGAATGCTTCTTAACTGGTTTCAAAGAAACTTTCTAATTGTCTATGCATCAATTTGTATAATTAGTTAATTGACTAATTGATTGAGGCTGACTTGCTATATATATAGTGAATGAACTACTACATTTTGTTAAGATCTGATGAAGCGCACTTTGGTGCGTGAAAGCGCTTGTCTTCTTGTTTCGTGAATAAAAGGAATTATTTTACGCTTACTTCTCCTGGTGGCGAATCCTGCAGTGTTTTTAATCTTCATATTTCTTTAAGAATTAATTGGCCCAGCATTTTATAATTAATAGTGGGCGTGTTGTATTTTACAGTTGTATAAATGTATAGTTTTTTTTTTGTGTTAATTCACTCTGATGATGCCCTATGGACAAAGGGTGAAAGCGCTTAGTCTGTGAATAAACAGTTCTTTTGTTCTCCTTCCTACCAGTTTGTGGATTACTCAGCATTTTGACACTTTTTTCTTTTTAGTTTTAGATTACATTTCATTTTATTTTATATACAGATTCTTAGTTTTAGCACTTAAATTTGCTTATTCGTGCTCAGCACTTGTTCAGAACTTGTAAGCACTAAATAAGATACTAATTACTACAGCACTCAAACCTTCCTCATTATCTAGAGGAAAACAGTTTTTGTACTTACTTTTCTCACTTGCTTAGAGAAAAACAGCTCTTGTACTCACTTTTCTCACTTATCTAGAGGAAAATATTTTTTTATTGAGGCATGTCCAAGGGTCAGCTCCCAGTGTTCTCTCCTGTCTATCTGATGAATCTGAGCATCTTGAGGCAATGTAGAAATTGCCTCATTTACACAGACAACTTTCTCCTCCTACCACCCAACACCACAACCTGTGAGAGATGCACTTATCTAGCGAAACTGGAGGTAAAGCTCTCTCCAACCAAGACTGAACTTGACAGTCATGAGGAGAAGGTAAACATTTGCACCACACCACACTCATCACATAGTCTCACTAAATCTACACCACCAAAATCCACACATAGTAACACAAAAACATTTGCAGAGGCTCTCAGTAATAATCTGTCTAAGCAACAGAGACCTCCAAAGCAGAAACGCAAGCTACCACCATCCCTCAACACAACCCAAATGACACATAGCCCACAGACTCAGTGTGCCACTCAACCACAGCCAATAAGGCAAAACAACGTACCCAACACACTAGTCATAGGTGACTGTATAGTCAGGCACACTGATGTCCCACTCATCAAGCTAAACAAGGAGAAGGTTACTTACTGTCAGTTGCCTGTCAGGTGCCAGGATCTGCCACATAACCCATGCATTCAGGTCACCCCACAACAAGTATAAATATGACTCTGTCATTGTCCATGTTGGTGTGAATGACCTGAGATGTACCTACCTGGACTACATGAAAAGAGACATGGAAGAGATCTCCGATCTTGTAGCCCAAGCAGGTATGACCCTAGTCCTGAGCAGCATTCTACCATCGCCCAGAATGATACCGCAGTACAAGGACAAAAAGAATGACTTCCACAATTGCCTAAGCTTCTGGTGACATTCTAAGGGGATCCAGTATCTGTCTGCTTGGGATGACATGGTCGACAGACCACAATGCTTTGCCACAGATGGTCTGCACCTGTTGCCCCTGGGATTCTGGATACTGGCTAAGGCTCTTCCTGCCCCTATAATGCCTTTTTTAGGCAAAGTTCAAATAACAAATTCACCACCATAGCAGGAACAGGCAAGAAAAAACTGAGGTTAATGCTACTCAAGGCTAGAATTCTAAATCTCAAAATGCATTCACTCGAGGCACTCCTTAAAATGGAGAACATCGATATCTGTGCAGTGACTGAGACCTGGTTCAAGGCTCCAGAGAGCACCCCTGCACTACCAGGCTATAACTCATACCACAATTTTCGGCCATGTAACCTGGACCGAAACACCAAAGGCGGAGGTGTGTCCATATTCATTAAGGATATCCACACCTCCAGGCTAGTTGCTCAGCATAATGCATCAGAGGTTATCCAAGTGGAACTAACTCTGGCCAAAACTGATATCCAAATTGTAGCTTGCTAAAGATCCCTCACCATGTCCCAGGATTCCCACTCCTCTTTTCTTGATGTACTGGAAAATATTAGGGTTCAACCAAACACTCTAATAATGGGTGACTTCAACTACCCCACCATTAACTGGGAAAACTACTCGTGTACCAACTCCTTAGCTCAACGCTTTCGGGAATTCATAAACTCCAATGCCCTGGATCAATTTATTCACACCCCACCAGGGGCAACAGTATCCTAGACCTAGTCATTACCAACATGAGTGACTGGTGTTCCACACCTGAAGTCAGCGCCTTGTTGGTGCGATCTGACCATAAGCTAATCACCCTTGATATCCACATTCCGCCCCCACCCCCCATTAAGGAAACCACAGTAAAAAATTTCTCCAAAGCCAACTTCATGCTTCTTAAGACAGAAGTGGTGAACTTCATGACACCCATGCAGATGGACAATACAGTTACGACTGCTGAATCCTACACAAATGCACTTACATGAGTGCATGGATCGTGCTATCCCAAACAGAACCAAGACACTGTCCTCCAAAAAAAGGAAGCCAATCTGGTGGCCCCTGTCATAAACAAACTGTACAACAGAAGGAAGAAACTTTTGCAAAAGAGAGTAAAATCCCATGATTGGAGGAGCTCCCTGGTCAACCTCATTAAGAAGGTGAGACCCCTTATAAGATCCTCCAAAGCTAGCTACAAAAACAAAATTTCCACTAATTCTAAGGACAACCACAAAGCATTCTATAGCTATGTCAAGAATCTCAATGGCAACAACCAGATCTGCTCTGAGTTACAGCACAACGGCACGAAAATTACAGGACCAACTGATATTGCCAACATCCTGGCAGATAGTTTCAGTGCTAACTTTACCCCCCCACCCCCTAAAGAGCCCATATCTATACAGGAAGAATGCAGAGTCCCTGTAATCACAACTACGTAGGTAAAACCTGCAATCTCTAAAGCCAAAAACACAGCATCCATGGGACCGGACAACATCCCAGGCTGCGTTTTACATGAACTTCAGAACGAACTGGCTCCCCACTTAAGCACCATGTTCGATAATAGCCTCGCATCAGGCTTTGTGCCCCCTGAATGGCACACAGCAACAGTTATCCCACTCCACAAAGGAGGAGCCACCACTGATCCCGGGAACTATTGACCTATTAGCCTGACGAGCCTGGTCTGCAAGGCCATGGAACGTATCATCATGGAACTCATTAACAAAGACATTGGTAACCTCCAAACTCTGGATCCCACCCAGTTCAGGTTTGTGAAAGGCAGATCATGCCTCTTGAACCTGATCGACTTCTTTGAGGCAGTCACCAAAGCCGTAGATGAAGGTAAGGTGGTTCACATAGCCTATCTTGGCCTCGCCAAGACTTTTGACACTATCCCCTATTCTGGAATTATAGCTAAACTCACTAAACTAGGTATAAATCCCTAAGTCACAAGATGGGTTGCCAACTTGCTCACTGACAGAACCCACACTGTAAACGTTGCAGACTCTAAATCTGACCTCAAAGCAGTGACAAGTGGAGCACCACAGGGTTCCTTCCTGGGACCTCTCCTATTTGGTATCTACTTCTCTGAAGTACAGGGTAACACAGAAGGCCTCTGGCTAATGACGTTCACAGATGACTGCAAACTAGGAGCCATAGTCAAATCCCCAAATGATGTGGACATCCTACAGAAGGGCCTCGCTGAGACAGATGCCTGGTGTCAGAGCCATGGCCTCAAGCTCAATGCCAAAAAGTGCAGTGTCATCCCCTTTGGTAAAAACTCTGTACCCATGAACTACCATATAGGCAGCAATCTATTTAACACCAAATGTGTGATAAGAGACCTTGGGACCCAGGTGGACAGTAGTCTCTCCTTTGATAGTCACATCACCACAGTAGTCAGGAAGTCCTTCTACATGGCACACCTCATCATAAAAGGGTTCTCATCCAGGAAAAAAGAGGTCATTGTTCCTCTGTACTCGACACTCATTAGACCCATTATAGAGTACAACACCCCTTTTGGAATGTACCTCACACACATCTGCAGCAGCTGGAAAGGCCACAGAAGTACCTCACAAAGACGATTACTGGCCTCAAACAAATGCCCTACACTGACCATCTCAAAAAACTCCAGCTTCACTCCATAGCATATTGCCTACTCCAAGGTGATCTCTGCCTAACATATAAAGCTATGTCAAACCCAGAGCTGTTGGACATGCTACACCTAAAAAAATCCCAATCCCTGCAAGCTACATGCTCTAGGGACCTAAACCTTGTCACCACAATAAACAGGACATGCTGGAGGGATAGATTCCTGTCCCAGAGACTTCCCATAGTCTGGAACAGGCTACCCATCTATGTCAAGCAAAGTTCTTCATTAGCACTCTTCAAGAAAAATATTGATGAGTGGAAGGGAAATAGGAAATACACCCTGGGGATCACTTCTGTGTCTCTGCTCGACAGTGGCACAGGAAAATAACTTTCTTGGGTGGTGTAAGCCAGGGAACCTTGTTGGCTAGGTTTACGTAGGCCCTTGGGCTGATAGCCTAGTACCTACCTATGAACCTATGAACTAAGCATATGAGATATGGAAAACATAAATTGAAAGGTGAATATTTAATGCAGCACACAGCGATTGAAACTGTAGACTCATTTAAGGACCCAGATATATGAGTAGATTCAGCTATGAGTTTTTTTAATCATATCAACCAATTGGTTAATAATTCTTGAATTATAGGTTGTATAAAAAGATTATAGTCTAGGAAATCAAAAATGATGATGTCATTGTTTGCTAGTTACATTAGACCTAAACTTGAGTATGGAATAACAATATGGAAATCCTATAAGAAAACAAGCATGAGTAAACTGGAAAGAGTACAGCAGAAATATAACAAGGGCATCCATGGATGTGAAAATTTAAGTTATTATAAAAGACTAAAATATCTGAACTTGTACAGTGTCTCTTACAGATATCTAAAGGTGATCTTATTCAAGTATATAGGGCATTTAGAGACAACTACCTCTGGGAATGTTTGGGGTTATCAAAATGTACTAAAGAATCATCAGACAATTTATGTAGAAGATTCTATAGGAATGAGAAGTGTACTAATTGGTTCTATGAGAGAATAGCTGATGCATGACTACCAAATTACATTAAAGCAAGTACTAGTTTAGATATTTTAAGAACAGCCTGGACACTTACTATGGGAACAAGTGTTATGGTATATTGGCAAGCTAGAAGGGCTTTTAATGCCCATGCTTGAAATATTTCTATGTATGTATGTATTTATGTATGTATGTATGTATGAACAGGTACATACAAAATGGGGGTATTGTATTCAATGAATGGCCTGATGAGAGCCAAGTACAGTGGAATGATGGCATCCCTGGACACAGATGCAATACCTTTAGATATAAGTTGTGCAATGAAAAAGGACTTCCTTAAAACAGTGGATATGTGGTGATCAAAACATAGTTCCTTGGTGGCATAGCCTAGATCCCTGACTACAAAATAAACTTTCAGGGGTGTGCTGTCATTGTGATAGTTTGAGGGATGTCATGCTTGATGAAGGATACAATTATACATTTCTTGGCATTTAGTTTTGGTCCATGATTTGACACCAGATAATAGTTTGGGGAAGGCCCTCTTTGAAGTTTATGATGACACTAAGTTTACAGCTGACTGCAAACTTGGCCAGCCATAAACCCTCAACATTTGCTCTGACCTCCAAGAAGCAAATGTCAAAAACCAGTGGTTCAAGGACTGAGACCTGGGGTACACTGCTATTGACAGGTCTTTTAGAGGAAGAAGAACCACGCATCCTAACTTTCAGGGTTTTATTTGTGAGCCAATTTGCTATCCAATGAGTTAAACAAGGATTTACATTTAGCAGGGAGAGTTTCTCTATGGTACCTGAGTGTGGGATGGTGTCAAATGCTTTTGTGAGGTCTAGGTGTGTGGTGTGCACTGATTTGCCTTCATTCATTTCTTCAGTAACCTCCATAAAGAAATCAACCATGTTAGGTAAGCAGGATCTGCCACTGATGAATCTGACTGGCTTAGGCCTAGGGTTTGTAGGTTGTATTTATTTCTAAGGGTGACAGATGCATCTATGCAGCTACTTACATGTCCACAGAATTTGGTAGAAAAGGACTGTTCATAAATAGTGGGGTCATCAAGAGGGGAAGGGCTTTTGAATTTAGCTAAATCATCACTCAATTTCAGTGCATTAACCTTGACATTATCTTTGAATACTGAAGTACTGGCAGATGCTTGCATATTCAGTCATAAGGTGAATGGGACTGATACGTGGTCCAATTTGACAAGGGAGGATTCTACAGCTGGTGAGAAGCAAAGCTGCCCCATATTGGTATGGATCAAGTCCACAATTATTGCCTCTGATTAGAGTGCAGATAAACTATAGTTGTGTACACTTACCAGAAATGTAGATGTTTGAGTGTATTCACTGTTGCATCACATTTGAGTTATCTGCCTGCAGGTAGCCCTCAGCCGGCCTGAATACCAGAGTCTCCAGACTTCTGTGTCAGATGCTGTCGCTTCTTCCCTGATGTCAGGTTGTCAGGGGTATAAAACATGCAGCTGATGCCATTACATCAGTTTTTCTTGCCCCAGATGTCAGGTGCCCCCACAATAGGAAGCTATTTTATGGTATGATACACCCCCCAAAAAAAGCAAATACACATGATATAATATATGCCAAACAAGAAGGAAAGGTAGAGCCAAGAAAAGTCAGGGGGCTGGAGGGTAAAATGTGACACAGGTTCCAATACTGGTGATAAGAAAAGTTGTATAAAGGATTAATCTACCAAATATTAATGGGTGCATATATCACAAAAGCTGGAATTAGACATTTAAAAAGCTGCATATATAATAGGTGGGAATAATAATGTTGTCACTTTCCACATTATCTTGGAATGTGAATGGTTTCACAGGTATAGACAAAAAAGAAAGAATACTTAATTATGTTAAGAGATACAAAATGCAAATAGCAGTGCTACAGGAGACTCATTTGGAAAGAACTGATCATTTGAATTTGATAAAGGACTTCAGAATGGATATTCTGCGGAATATCAAGGACAAAGGAAAGGAGGAGTACTTATATTAATTGCTAGAGGAGTTCCAGTAGGGATAGAAGAGGTAAATAAGATAATAGTGGTAGATTTGTAGTATTAAAGGGAAACAACAGGATATTAAAGCAGATTCCCCAACCTACTGACTCTTTCAGCCCTGTTCGTTGATAAAGCTTAAAAAAATCACCCTTGCAGCTTTAAAAAATAACCCACTCAACTATTTTCCCTGTTCTGCTTCCTAGCTTTCTATACTGTTTTTGTTTCACTTTGCAAACCAACTTGAAAAACCTGTAGCTGGCTCTGAAATTATGAAGTCACATCTGCCATCTGCTCTTGCTCTAGCTATCGGGATGTTTCCTCCCCCAAAGTGATATAATTCCCACTGATTTGCATGCTGTATAGAAGAGCCAGTGTTCCTCTCACATTGTGATGTTAGACCTGCCTTACCCAGTCCACTCAACCTAATAAAACCCATGTGGTGTGTGGAACTCCTTTTCATTGTACGTGTATCCTGTCGACTGCATTTGTTTGACGGACTGCTGAAAAGTTTGAATTGCCTGCATCTTCATCTGCATTTTTTGCTTCATTGGTAAGGTAAGTCTTCCTAGTGAATTAAAAATGTAATTCTACACACAGCCCCTGTTTGAATGCACTCCTAGCCCTATTTTGTGCTGCCTAATCTAGTTTATGCTTCTGTTTGATGGTGCCACATGGTTCACTAGTGTATGCTGCTGCCGACTATCTAGATTAGCCCACTTCTGTTGTATTTGTTTGCTGCTGCTATTATATGTATTATGTATATAATTATTGTATTATGGTTATACATTTTATTTGATACTGCTGGTTCTCGGTTAATTATCTAGTCGTGTTCCCGTGTGTGAATGCTGCCTTCTATTTTAGTCAGGTCCCATGCTGCATGCTGAATTCGGCTTGGAGAGTATTATCTGTGTTTATCTTCATTACTGATACTCAGAATGAGCCGTCTCTTCTTTTTTTTTATGCAAATGTTGGTTTATAGTGATAGCTCGTATATTTATCACTACTGCTGCTCGTTTTTTTTTTCTAATTTTAGCTATTAATGCTCATTTTGGCATCTGTTTGTGTGTGCTGTGCTCGTTTATATATATATATATATTTTTTTTTTTTTCTGCTGCCCGTTAGTGTTTCATGAAGCTGTTTTAAAGGTTAAAGCAAGTTGGACTGTAACTGTGACATTCTTTCATTGGCAGGTATCATGTTTACATGCCGTTGGTTAGCAGTGGGCCGTGTTTGTGTGTGCCGATATCCTCTACATTTTTGAAAAGCCCCCTCACCCCAAAGAAAGTTTCTCTTTCACGGTATATTCTGAACCAAGTTAGGTACTGCTGTAGATATTTTAGCTCTGTGAGCTGTTCTTGGTATTGTAACACATAGCACTTCTATTTAAAAAATCCGATGAAGTGTAATGTTGGTGTGGGCCTGAACTTGTTCTAACTGAAACCTCCGAGGTCCGGAAGGGGTTCTGCTGAGTCAGCATAGCAGGAGCATTCATTATGAATGGAGAATACTATATAATTTCATCAGCGGCACCCATTTATTTCCACGTATATGTATTATTAACACTGTTATTTTGCAATAACACTGGTCTTGTACGAATCAACCGTTCGCTCAGGTCTGCTAAATTGTCTTACTGTAACACATCAGTAGCTTTAGTGGGGTTAATTGTACTGTGCCAGATTTTTCAGTTATGGACATTGAAATTGCTTTATCAGCATAGGCAGTATGATGAGATACTAACTTGATTTCAGGGCTGTATGATTTAATGTTGCTCCTTGTTTAGCTTTATAACGTGTTTAATGCATCTCCTCTAAACATTCCTGTGTCTATTTTTAGTACCATTATTATGCAAGGATATGATGGGGGTTCACACCTTTGGTTGGTTGGGCAAGCAGCAGCTCAATTCAGTCATGTTTTTGGACCAGTATAGCATTGTATTCGTGCTTTAAAAACATTGATACACCTCCTCCATATGTTTTATTCAGAGGTGAGGGGGATCAAAATGTATGAAAGGCACTGTAGACTTTAATAGCCAGAGTGATTACTACGGTTCTGAACTATGTTTCTGTGACTGCATATATGTGTGTGAATTTTCTAGGGTAAGGAGTGCTTCCAGGTAATACATTTTTTTTATATTTAAACTACTAGCCTTGAGAAGCAGCACCTTTAGGTATTTCTGACTGATTTTTATTATGTTGGTGGGCTTAACTTGGTATATCCTAAAAAAGGCACTATGGTGGCAAGGTTTTTGCCAATATTCAGAAGCCAAGTGGTGATAAGTGCAAACCATCTCTTGAAAAGCATAGTGGCTACTGGCAGGAGAAGAGGATTACACTACCATGTATTTATATTCCACCTAAAACTACTATTTTGGAGCATACAAAATTGGGAGAAATAATAAGATTTAAGCAGGGAATATTACTTGTAGGTGTTCAGGATGGGTCAATATTATATAGTCGAATGTCGAAAAGAGCGAACATGCTTACATCAACTCCTAATAACCAAAACCACACAATGTCGAACATATGGAACAGCGATTTATTTTCCCAGGGGAAAACAATTGCTGTTCCAAAAAAAAAAAAAAATCCACAGACAAAATAAAGTGGGGGGCTTTACCCCATCCCCCTACTTAAATATACTAACTCCGAGATTGCACCACAGTGGAGGAAATGGAAAAGGTCTGGCAATGGCCCAGCAATTTTTTTTCCCTGAGGGAAAAAAATCACTGTTCCGGCCATTCGACATTCTGTGGTTTCGGTTATCAGAGTTTGATGTAAGAGCATTCGCTCTTTTCAGCGTTTGACGTCCTGATATAGACCCATGATTTGCAACCATAAACATGTATCTGGGAGGCCTAGAAGGAAATTATAACAAAAGAGGGTAGATTTCTGAAGAAATTTATGAAACTATTTGGTATAAAAGATGTGACTTCAGTAGCTGGAACTCAAGCAAGAATATACATATTATTC
The DNA here is from genome assembly GCF_019279795.1 of Protopterus annectens. Lineage (NCBI taxonomy): Eukaryota > Metazoa > Chordata > Ceratodontiformes > Protopteridae > Protopterus > Protopterus annectens. The sequence goes on along the minus strand of NC_056735.1, from coordinate 981,470,354 downwards.
CCCAAAGTACAATAACTGTGCTAGACCTGATAGAAATTATAATTCATAGGAACATGTGCATTTAATTGAGAACTTTGACACACATCCAATAACTATTTCAGATCATATTGCAATAATTGCTAAGATAAAAATGCAGGGTAATGAAGTAAGGATGAAACACCGGTACTTCCACACCTGCCTGATAAAAGTAGAGCAATTTAAGGAATGGGTAGTGGAAATTATCTGTGAGCTATTATGGAAAATAATAATTACTCCAGAACTTATAGCTAGTGAGTGGGATAAAATGAAAGTGTTGTTTATAAACAACATAGAAATAAAAGAGAAAGATCTGGTTAAGATATAGTAAGAACTATTTAGAAAGGCTGACAAATGTATAACGCGGAGAAGTGGGGAATCAAGAAAAAGCAGACATGGAAGCATTTATGGAAGCCTTCAATATGCCAAAGTTAGTGGTAGATGAGGCTCAACAACTAACAGTTAAGGTAGAAGGAGATGAGATAAAAATGGTGATGTATAGCTAATCTAAAGGAAAGTCTCTAAGAACAGATGGTATTCTGGTGAAGGTTTGGAAGTTAGGAAGGAAGAAAGTGATAAAGATCTGGAGGGTTTTATTTAGCAGCATTTAAAAGGGAGGGGAGGCAGCAACATCTTGGAAAAGTGCTGTGGTGGCTGTAATACATAAAGATCGTAAAGACCCATCTGATCCACCTTCATTACAGGCACATTTCAATTCTAAAACATGATTATAAAATGTTTATGCTTATAATGGCTAAAAGAATGGTAAAGGTGATGTCAAAATTGATAGATACGCACTAATGGGTTTTGTAGAAGGAAGGCAAGCATTTGGCAACATTAATAAAACAAAGATAATCAAGAGGGAAGCAAAATGTAAGAAAATACAGAAAAAGAAGATTCTGACACTAGGAATGACTGCAATTAGAGGTACAGATAATAGACAAGAGGGGGCTTGAATTTACTGGAGGAAGCTTGCAAAGGAACCAAGGTATTGGGAAAAATAAATAGAGAAGAAAAGTTAATAGAATGGGAAGAGGCCAAGAAGACATTTGGATTGCAAGCTAGTGATTGCCTTCTCTATCAGGGATTGATATCAGAGCCTAGACAAAGAGGAAGGGATAGGGGAATCCCAAATGAAAGACTTGTACTGGTTGAGTTTTTAAATGAATTTAGAACAGGAGCCACTGTTAACAAAGGGATAATTAGTATATAAAATATTGCACAATAACTTCAGGAATCAATCAGAAGAGGCAAGAAAACATTGGGAAGACAGATTAGATATGCAATTCACAAATAAACAATGGAAGGACATGTGTATGAGTTCCAAATATGCAACAATGTCTAGAAGATTTAGCATTTTTGCCTGGTAGTGTTTGTATAGATACTTACATACCCCAAGCAGACTCCAAAGAAGTTTTCCTCAGGTAGATGGCAAATGTTGGAGATGTGAGAGAGGAGAGAAAGAGGTAACTAGGAACATACGTTTTGGAAGTGTAATGAGTTGTCAGATTTTTAAAATTTCCCTACAAAGTACTCACAAATACTGAGCAAGCAAATGAGTGTAACTAAGGAAAAAAAATTTGAGCTGGGATACAGGATCTGATTTGCCTAGACATAATAATGCCTTATTAAGTTTAATTCTGGTAGATTGCAAAAAAGCAATTACTAGAAAATGGAAATTAAAATCTAAACAACTACAAAGTAGTGAACATTGTAACTGAGATAAAAGAACAAGGGATGGGAGCTTTAAAAGAGTAGGAGTAAATTACATAGAGAAAAATGGAAATTGTAGGAACAATACAAGTAGAAAATTGTTTTGGAGGAGGAATAAGGTTTAAGAGAGGGCAGAAACTGAATAATTTATTTAATGTTGTCTAGATTATTCAATATATAATAATTTATGTGATGTGTAACATTTGTAAATGTGAACTTGTTAACATGGTTTGATATATAAACATAAGTTTGCCAATGTCACAAGTGAATAAAGGTGTTAAAAAGAAGTAGTACTAGACCACAGATCAGTGTCAGTGTCTCACTGCAAATTCTATGCAGAAATGAAAGAGCACCATGACGTCATGTTTAGTGTAATGCCAACTATTTTTGGTAATACCTATTTGACACTGTAACCTGGGACTGCAGCAGCAGTACTATCGTTTTGAGCAGCCACTTATTTCTAGCTTACTTTTTCCATCATGGGGTATTACCCACATCAAAATGTAGATCAAAAATGTAAGATTATGCTCAACAGGATTTTAAGGTTGAAAGAAATTCTGTTACAAATATGTAACATAAATAAGGTATAAAATAAAGCTTGCTTAAATGCAGAAACAGAGTTTAGTAATATGTGATCAGCATCCATACTAAATGACTGTGACTTGGAAAATAAGGAATCTGCTTAATGGACATTTTTCCCTTACAGACTTAAAAATAGGATGTATGCAAGAGAAAAAAATGCAAAATCTGCTTTTAAAGAACACTGTAACAATGTGTTTTCCTTTAAAAACATGTTTTTCTGCATATAAAAATAATGGACAAAAGGACACCAGCATTGGCACAAGAACAGATGTTCTTATACAAAGGGCCAAATACAATACAGGATGGTCACACTGTCAGAAAAGCTGGCCTCTTATAAATTCAGCAAAAATGTGACAAGACATTGTTAAACAAGGAAGCTGAAAAATAATATCATTAAGTCAACAGTTTGCATCAGCATCTGCAACAATCAGTATTGTTTCTACAGGATGAGCAATTCTCCAAAACAGAATACCAAGAGGAAATGTATGTGTGCATGTGCATGACTAAAATTGTATATAAAGATCTGTATTAATCCAGTTATGTTAGGGGTATTGGTAGGGACACATTTGTCCTGAGGTAAATGTTATATCTCTCACATCATCTGTACTATATGAGAAGTAAAGTGGAACAGTACTTTAAGCTGTAACATTAATACGTGTGGTTTATTATAAAAAGTTATTGGTTACTGCTCTTAAAGACAGGCACTGCAAAGTATATTCTCTCATCAGTGTATATTCTGCAAGTTTCTGTATGAAACAGACTATGAATGCAACTATAACCAGACTTTGATTTCAGCAGCATCCAGCCAGCAAGACTGAGTGTCTTAAGAAGACTTCAAATCCATCACAGTAAGCAGCTCCATATTATTTTTCAATGGCAAGCTAGCCTGCATTTGAACCTAAAATCTGCATTTGAACACAGAAGGAGTGGTAAGCCCTGCAGAGTGTCACTTCAGTCACATTGCAGTAACTAACACTTGTACGTATGTGTAAATCCTAAACAGAAGTATTCCAGTTTATGCAGCTTGCAGTAGTAAATTTTTTTACACGTCTAAATCCAGTGAGACTAGTTCGGGAAAGTCGCAGTGCCATAGATTCTTCAAGAAAAGGTGGATATCTACTTTGCACAGCAGTCCACTGCCTGTTGTACTTCACCAGCTTCTCAAGTGACTCTGAAAATTTTCCAACCATCAGTAACAACAGCCTGATCACCTGTTTTCTTGCTAACTGGTAAGACTTTTTTCTGTGTCACATTTTTAGTATGGATGCTATTAGACAGTTTGCATATTATTAGATATTTTGGATGTTATTAAACAGTATGGATAATATTATTATTAGACATAATTCGTGTAGGAGTAAACCAAGCTTTAGTAAATTGCAATGTTGGTATACACAGCACATTAGTGAATGTAAAACCTTATTAGGGCAGGTTGATAGTAAGGCATTATGCAAATGTATTACAATATTTGACTGGTATCTCAAAGAAAACCATGTGGAGTATGACAAATGTTTATTGTGTGATTCAACAAAAACTGCATTTTGTGTATTATGCCATAAAAAAGTATTGCGTCATATTGCTAAAAAAATAGACTGTGAAGACAGATCTGTTCATGATACAGAATTAACTAAGGGTAAAGTATTTCTATTATATTCAGATGTTGAACAGTTATGTCCTGTCACCACATGTGAGTTAAATCAGTTACTGATAAGACCTCTAGTACATTTTGTTACAAAAGAATATAATAAACTTCTGAAAGACAGACACAATGAGCTTAGGTAGCTTAGACAAGTTATACATACATCTTTTCAAAAGTGCATAGGAGTTTCAGATTCAGCAGAACAGGTTACTGAAAAATAGAAAGACCATGCAACATTACAGGAAACTCTTCAACAGCAGTTGCAGGATAAAGGAAATAAATTAGCTGAACTGACAGAGACGGGGACTTCCTGCATACACAGCTAATCTGTGCAAAAGAAATATATTTTATAATATGTTTATGTTTTGAAAATGGTTAAGCATACATGTAGGATGTATGGACAAATCATTCTTAAATGTTTCACTTCCATTCAGTTAAAGCAATACATTTATCAGTAGTACAATAAAATAGACCATATAACTGCTATTCTAATAGCATAGTCAAAAGATACACAACAGTTTTAGTGTATAAAAATTAAATAAAAATAGTTAATAAGAGTAAAGATTTAAAGTCACAAGACTGACATGCTTGCATAAAAATATAAAGATACAAGACAGATATGCATGTATTTTCTTTTCATCTAAAATACATATGTTACAATACACAATAATAGCAGGCAGACAACAGCAAATATAAATAATGTAAATATAAACATATGTTAGTTAAGATAATACCGATTTGTTTTTTTTACACTTTTTTATAATTGTATAGTAACCACACCAAACAGTTAAAGTTCTGAATTTAAAAAATAAAATAAAATCACAGATGTTATTAGTCAAACAGTTTTTGTAAAATTAATGGCAAGACAGTTAAATAAATAAATAAATAAATACTGAAATCCATGTAAGCTAATTGTAAAATAATGTCTATTTATGTAGTATAAATGCATTGTTATGCAAATCACAAATAATTATTATATTTCTTCTATTAACAGATGATTACAGGAAAAATGCTAAAATGTGAGCTCAGACCTTCCTAGGCTAGATGAATAGTTACAGGAAATGTTGGAAAGATAAGATAAACAAGACTGAATGCCAGACAAGTAGCTTGAGTTTTTCTAAAGCATTATTGTTATTAAAACATAATTGTTAAAATGTTTACAACCAACACTATTTGGTAATTGTAATAAAATGTCACAATTGTGCATAGATGTCACTGATAATCTGTTTGCAAGTAAATGTTAAAAGAAAAACAACTCAGTTGCATCAAGTACAGCCAGCAAATGGGCTATAGTATACATACAGTTCAAATCAATTGTGCAGGAGGGTGTAAATACCTACTAGTGGTAATAAACAGCAAAAGCTTTATAAAAAAATGATCAAATCAAACAAAGGTCTATAGTTTACTAACCTAATAAAGCAAATGTATAACCAAAGTGTTGGGCTGGTATACATTCTATTCTCACAGCGTAAAGCAAATAAACAATACTGCAATGCTGCAGGGGGAGGGGTACTTTCTCAGTTTTACACTGACTATGTAAACAGTATGTACTGCACAAGGGTCTGAAATACAGCTACAGAAAAGAAAATAATATTTCATTCCTTCTTGACAATACTCTTTTCGTGGGGGGGAAAACAGGTATTAGTGTATTAGAAATACTGGTAAACTGGATTAAACCTGACAGAATAAGATATTTTACAAGTTGTTAATAGCTATCATAATGGTTATTATTGTATTGTTTAGTATTAAATTGGATTTACAACCTGTTAAACTGTAAAGCTATACAAGAAAAACAAGAGATGACTTAAAATTGCTTTATTACAGCTATACAAGAGAGAGTAAAGATATGTAAAAATTTGAACAAGAATGGTCACTATTTTAATATGTTTTTGGCAAAACAATGTTGGTATAAAAAAGCATGAATGTTTCTAATTGCTGAGGATGTAGTTTAAAATAACAGGACATATGCCTTTGGTGACAATTCCACTAGATATTTCTAAAGAGACATAAACATTTTCCAAGATTTTACTTAATATTAATGTTATTAAATTTGTAAGATTAGACTAAAATGTACTTTATAGTCTTTGTATGTACAAATGCAGAAGAATTCAGTACAAATGATAGTCTTTATATATACAAATGCAGAAGAATTCAGTACAAATGAAATTAATGTCTAGTAATGAATATGTGTAAAAAAAAGCATGTTTAAAAAAAAAAACATGTCCAGGGTACCTACTAGATTGAAATGCATAAATAGCAAACAGTCTGTGTAAATACATACTGTACAGGATACATTGTAATAAGTTCAAAAGTAATTTGTCAAGTTATAATATCACTGGTTTTACCCCAGTTAGAGGAAAATTATATTAAAATATTGTATTCATACAGCTAATGGACTAATATGTACATAGCATTCTTTAGTGTATAAATCATGTTTTTTTTTTTAAATCCTCAAGTATTACTTCACTGTCAACCAAGATGTTAATGGGCAGTTCAGAGACATGACCACAATGTGATGGTTAAAATGACATTGAAACTGTATATTTTCAGCAGTAGCACATAGTTTTTGCCTCATAGATATCAGTCTATTTCTAATCTTTTTATATTTATAAAAGTAAAGAGTTAATTCAACAGTTGCAAAGAGTTAATAAAAGAGTTCTAAATCATAAATGAAATTTTGTAATTGCAAAATAATAAATTAATCAAGTTAAAACATAAAATTAAAGCAGACACAGCCCATAATTGATGAAATATTTTCACAGAATGGTCTGCAAAAGAAAAATTTGTTAAATACATTCAGTTTTGGTAGTATTACTTGATCTTGATATCATTGTAAAATTGCATTTTGACTTGTATCAAAAGAAGAATAAAGGTTTTGTTTCTTAATGTTTTCTATATAATGTGATCAAAAATACATATCAGTATAAAGTGTTTTGAGTACATTAAAATAAAAAGAAGGAATTGTAAGGTTATGCTCAACAGGATTTTAAGGTTGAAAGCAATTCTGTTACAAATATGTAACATAAATAAGGTATAAAATAAAGCTTGCTTAAATGCAGAAACAGAGTTTAGTAATATGTGATCAGCATCCATACTAAATGACTGAGACTTGGAAAATAAGGAATCTGCTGAATGGACATTTTTCCCTTACAGACTTAAAAACAGGATGTATGCAAGAGCAAAAATGCTAAATCTGCTTTTAAAGAACACTGTGACAATGTGTTTTCCTTAAAAAACATGTATTTCTGCATATAAAAAGAATGGACAACAGGACATCAGCATTGGCACAAGAACAGATGTTCTTATGCAGAGATCCAAATAGAATACAGGATGTTCACACTGTCAGAAAAGCTGGCCTCTTACAAATTCAGCAAAAATGTGACAAAACATTGTTAAACAAGGAAGCTGAAAAATAATATCATTGTCAGCAGTTTGCGTCAGCATCTGCAACAATCAGTATTATTTCTACAGGATGAGCAATTCTCCAAAATAGAATACCAAGAGAAAATGTATGTGTGTGTGCATGACTAAAATTGTATATAAAGATCTGTATTAATCCAGTTATGTTAGGGGTATTGGTAGGGACACATTTGTCCTAAGGTAAATGTTATATCTCTCACATCATCTGTACTATATGAGAAGTAAAGTGGAACAGTACTTTAAGCTGTAACATTAGTACGTGTGTTTTATTATAAAAAGTTATTGGTTACTCCTCTTAAAGACAGGTACTGCAAAGTATATTCTCTCATCAGTGTATATTCTGCAAGTTTCTGTATGCAACAGACTGTGAATGCAACTATAACCAGACTTTGATTTCAGCAGAATCCAGCCAGCAAGACTGAGTGTCTTAAGAAGACTTCAAATGCATCGCAGTAAGCAGCTCCATATCATTTTTCAAAAAATAATTCATCAAACATGAGTAAATGTTTTTTTTCTCCTTCCTGTAGTGGCTGACACACTTCAAATCAGTAACAAAGGTGTCCATACCTCATACCAGCAGCAAATGTGCATTGAAATAAGCTACTCAAATAAATGTACCTTTCTTAGTTTACAGTTACAATAGATTTAATTTATCCATAGAAACATACTTAAGAGGCATCAACAAGCTATAGTTAATGTATGCCTGACTGATTGGTAGCAGTTGTTACTTTTATCTAATTTTGGTGTTGTACGTTTGAATGGAGTGAATGTGATGTAGTAATACCTTGTTGCTTTTTTGTAAATACATTGGCAGTTAGCCCAGAAGGTTAAGGTGCCAAACTGTCAGTGAGCTGTTTCTTGTAACCAAAAGTAACAGAGTTTGATTCCTTTCAACTTTTCAATTCTATTTGCTGGTTGTGTGACTCTGAGCAAGTCACTTAACTAGACAGTGTTCCTAGGTTGCCCTGAAAGGGGAACACTTTTGTCCAGTGAGCTTACATGTTTAACAAATCTACAAAATAGAAATAAAATGTTTCTGAAAACAGTTTTGATGATTTAGAGTGAATCTACTCATTACTATATACTTTGCTTACCTGACATGGCTTGCCTTGATGATGGTGACTTATGTGAGGTAGGTTGATGGGGACTTGATGATGGTGACTTATAACAGGGAGGTAGATGAGACAATTGTGTATTGATTCTTGCAGCATCCTGGGGTGCCGGGTTTGTAGTATTTGTAGGAGGAAATTCTGTGTATACATTTCTTGCTTGATTATCCACAGGAGCACTGGGATTGTCTCTCTGAAAGCCGTGATTAATATAATAATTTCTGACAGCCCTCTGAGAATCCTGTGGAAGGATGAGTTAAAACAAAGTTAGATGTTTAATCATACATAAACCAAATGAATTCACAAGGTCAGAAACCTCAGACTACAGAATAAGACTAAATAAAATCTGCAAAATTCAAAACACAAACTAATATAAAAAAAGCCAACAACAAAATAAGAAGCTCATGTTTTGTGATGAATTCATCCCCATGCCCCTGACTGCTAATTATAAGGACTTATAAGGAAGGTTGCTCTGTCCCTCAGAGTAAAGCTACAAAATCCCTTGTACTCAGAGGTAGGCCAAACAACAAAGTCATTATGTGAAATACTATGAAGAATCCCATCACTGAAAATGGCTGGCACATGAGCACAGACTTCACCATAAAAAAAAATCACAATTCTAAATCCTCACTCAGTCTCAAATTTTCTTGTTACAATTTGTACTTCCAGGCCTTAGAATTCCATCTTCTCTCAAAAAAAAAAAAAAAAAAGCCTGAAAGCAAGTACAAAGATTTATAGCTATAAAAATGGAAATCATTATTTGTATTTGAGGCTGACAACTGTTTGCAGTAGAACGTACAGCTGCATAAGTAAACTTACCATAACAGTAGATGTTTGAATGATCACTGCTGCAGTAGCCTGAGTGAAATGGGTTATATAGTAGCTAGCCAGCTTCCTAAGCTTCAGCCATCTTCCATGAACCCAAACCATTAGCCAGCTTGAGCTGAGCTGACTGAAAAGACAGGTTTAGGCTTCAATCCCTTAGACGTTTTCATGCCAGCTGAGAGACGGAGGGTGAGCTCTGCGAGAACTTTACTAGAAACAGCAAAAAACAAACAAAAAACAAATGTCCACACCCTGGCATTAAAAACAGACTGAAAAACAAGGAGGGGGGCAATAGAGGGAGGGACTACTGAGCAGGGATCATTTGAACATCTACTTCTATGGTATTACTATGGTAAACTTACTTACACAACTGTACTATGTTCTTCATATTATTCACTGCTACAGCAGCCTAAGCTATATGGGTAGATTATCATAGCTTAGAACAACTGCGAGGTGAAAGGTAAAGTGTTAAGGATTCTCTGGAGAATAGTCCTAGCAAAGTATGACCTATATATAGAGAAGGAATCTAGCTTGCACTACTTTATAAAAGTATGTATTATGGATCAAGTTACTGCTTCCAGAATACTTCTAGAGTCCAGCCCTTTCCAAAAAGGCATGCATGAAGCCAAGGCCCTGGTGGAATATACCTTCAACCTGCATGAAATAGTTTTGTTATGGCAGATATAACAAAAGGTAGTAACTGAGACAACCATTTGGAAATGGTCTGCTTTGACAAAGTTTGCCCTTTTTCTTACCTTCACAAGACATGCGCAACTGATTGTAAGTTCTGAATGATCTTGTTCTATCAAGATAGTACTAGAGTTGTCTGTGGATATCTAAGGTATGAAGTATCCTTCCTCTCTAACTTTTGGTTTCAAAGAAGAACACAGGCAGGCGGATAGCTTGGCTAAAGTAAACACAGATACCACCTTAGACATAAAAGGATTAGTTATTTAGGAGACCCTATCTTTGTGAAAATGAGATAGGGTTGACTCACCATAAGAGCTTGCAACTCAGATACTCTTCCTGCAGAGGTCAGAGTAACGACTAAAACTGTTTTCCATGTTAAGGACCTCAAGTCAGCCAGATGAACTGGTTCAAATGGAGTAAGTCCTAGCTTCTCTAACACAAAATTAAAATCCCAAGGAGGAGTCAATGGTTTTCTTGGAAGTCTATTATGCAAAACCCCTTTTGAAAAAAAAATTCACATGAGAATGTAATGTAAGGGGGAAATCTATGGGTAGACATGCTAAAATGGCCAACAAATGAACCTTGATATAAGAGTATGCGAGTTAGGAAATGAAGTTGCACAAATAGTGTCAAACCAGAGAAAGACTAGCCCTGAATCGATGCTAGTTATGTTGTTGGCACCAGCTAGAAAACCTTTTCTCTTTCTTAATATATGATTTTCTAATAACAGGTTTTCTTGCCACCGTTATTACCCATTGTGCGTCTCAGTAAACAGGTGCCTAAAAGGTATTTAGACCATCATCCAGGCAGTCAGTTGAAGTTGTTTGGGGATGGGGTGTATTAAACACACCTGTTCCTGTGTGAGTAGTGCCAGTCTGTAAGGAAGCCTGTTGTAATTGGCTCTGACCAATTCTGAAAGAAGGGAGAACCACTGCTGCCTGGGCCAGAATGGAGTCACCACAGTGATCTTGAGGGATTCCTTCTGAATCTTCTGAGGTACCCTGGGTATCGTGGTAAAGGGTAGAAATGTTGGCTGTTGGTGAAGCACCCTCCAAGAGGAAAAAACGCTGAGAGAAGAAGGGAGCCACTTTTGAGATTTTAAGTATTTTTTCTCTGTTTATTTGCTAAGTTTTTCTGCATAGCTGCCTAGCTTGAGCATTTTCTGGCTTGTTAAACTTGATTTCTGTATTAGTAGCTGTATTTAGAGCACAACCAAAAGCTGTTTGCTGAATTTCCTGTTTGCACTTAATTTTAAATCGTTTTTTTCTTAAAACTTGCATATTTTCTGTCCTTGACCTAGCACTCTTGTGTGGGGTCATTTACTGCACTGTTATAACTTGATATTACTTGTGAACCTCTGCTATCTCTGTAAAAAACCAAAACAAAAAAAAAATCTTGCTTTTTCCCACTTTTCTGAGAGTTAAAAAAGTTCAGTTACAGGCTTGCTGTTCCTGAACTGTTTGAAAGTTTCTGTGAGGCCATTTTTGCTTGGGCTGAAGGAGGGTCTCTGTGTTCATCAGTGGCAGTGACTAACATTGAGCAGCTTCCCTGCCCCGTAGAGGTGGTTACTGACTTGAAACTGTAGTTTTATTGGCCACTAGGGGTCATTTCCATAACTCCTTCATCTTCCTCTCTTAAAACCTAGTTGCCTCGTGGTTTGAGCGTCTTTTCAGGCTTGTTGGCTGTTGGTGAAGCACCCTCCAAGAGGAAAAACGCTGAGAGAAGAAAGGAGCCACTTTTGAGATTTTAAGTATTTTTTCTCTGTTTATTTGCTAAGTTTTTCTGCATAGCTGCCTAGCTTGAGCATTTTCTGGCTTGTTAAACTTGATTTCTGTATTAGTAGCTGTATTTAGAGCACAACCAAAAGCTGTTTGCTGAATTTCCTGTTTGCACTTAATTTTAAATCGTTTTTTTCTTAAAACTTGCATATTTTCTGTCCTTGACCTAGCACTCTTGTGTGGGGTCATTTACTGCACTGTTATAACTTGATATTACTTGTGAACCTCTGCTATCTCTGTAAAAAACAAAACAAAAAAAAATCTTGCTTTTTTCCCACTTTTCTGAGAGTTAAAGTTCAGTTACAGGCTTGCTGTTCCTGAACTGTTTGAAAGTTTCTGTGAGGCAAATGTTTGCTTGGGCTGAAGGAGGGTCTCTGTGTTCATCAGTGGCAGTGACTAACATTGAGCAGCTTCCCTGCCCCGTAGAGGTGGTTACTGACTTGAAACTGTAGTTTTATTGGCCACTAGGGGTCATTTCCATAACTCCTTCATCTTCCTCTCTTAAAACCTAGTTGCCTCGTGGTTTGAGCGTCTTTTCAGGCTTGTTGGCTGTTGGTGAAGCACCCTCCAAGAGGAAAAAACGCTGAGAGAAGAAGGGAGCCACTTTTGAGATTTTAAGTATTTTTCTCTGTTTATTTGCTAAGTTTTTCTGCATAGCTGCCTAGCTTGAGCATTTTCTGGCTTGTTAAACTTGATTTCTGTATTAGTAGCTGTATTTAGAGCACAACCAAAAGCTGTTTGCTGAATTTCCTGTTTGCACTTAATTTTAAATCGTTTTTCTTAAAACTTGCATATTTTCTGTCCTTGACCTAGCACTCTTGTGTGGGGTCATTTACTGCACTGTTATAACTTGATATTACTTGTGAACCTCTGCTATCTCTGTAAAAAACAAAAACAAAAAAAAATCTTGCTTTTTTCCACTTTTCTGAGAGTTAAAAGTTCAGTTACAGGCTTGCTGTTCCTGAACTGTTTGAAAGTTTCTGTGAGGCCATTTTTGCTTGGGCTGAAGGAGGGTCTCTGTGTTCATCAGTGGCAGTGACTAACATTGAGCAGCTTACCTGCCCCCCGTAGAGGTGGTTACTGACTTGAAACTGTAGTTTTATTGGCCACTAGGGGTCATTTCCATAACTCCTTCATTTGTCCTCAGAGGAGTGGTTTAAGGCAGTAACCTGTAGTTTATTGGCCATTTTGGGTCATTTCCTGTCTTTTCCAGCCCCCTGCTATAAAGCACGCTTTAGCACGCATTAGCGCGATTTAGCCCGATTTAGCACGGAGTTGCTACCGTTGCACACTAGAGCAGCGCCGGTTAAGCAGGTTTAAACTATTCGGGCTACCTAAAGTCCACTCTTCAAATTATCCCTTAAAACTACCTTCCTCGAACTATACTACTGATCTAATCAGCGTATCCTATAATTAAAAAGATCATCTCTACTTGACTCCAAGTAGACTATTCTCTATCTGTTAAACGTAGCACTTGCTCCTACAGTACTTATTACCTTGATACGGCACTCTTGTCATAGATAGTACCCCAAAAAGGCAACCCCCCCATTTCTCGGTCAGCCACGTCCCCCGGAATCTTGTCTTAAAGTTTGTTGTCTATTCCTTCTAGCATGTCGAGGGATCAGTTGCTAGTGTCCTCTCCTGCTCAGCTGGTGAACCTGGGAATATTGAGGCAATGTTACAATTGCCTCATGTACACAGACAACCCTCTCCTCCTCCCACAAAACACAAATACATGCGAGAGATGCAACTATACGGCCAAACTGGAGGCTGAGCTCTCTCAACATAGGACTGGCAAGACCAGTCAGGAGGAGAAGGTTACCACACACACTATAGACCCAGTCTCACATAGTACCATTACAACCTCAAATCATACACATAAACACACAAAGACATACTCTGAGGCTCTGATCAAAAATCTACCAAAACAGCAGAGGCCACCAAAGCAGACACCCAAACAACCACCACCTCAGAACACAACACCTGCAACACATAGACCTCACAGTCAGAGTGTCAAACAGTCACAGCCCTTAAGGCCAAACACAATGCCAGACACACTAGTCATTGGTGACTCCATAGTCAGACACACTGACGTCCCGCTCACCAGACTGAGTAAGGAGAAGGTCACAGTAAGCTGCCTGTCGGGCGCTAGAATCCGCCACATAACGCAAGCACTCAGGTCTCTCAACAGCAGGTACAAATATGACTCAGTCATTGTCCACGCTGGTGTAAACGACCTGAGACGTACCTCCTTGGACTACATGAAAAGAGACATTGAGGAGCTCTCTGATTATGTAGCCCAGGCAGGTATGACCCTGACCTTGAGCAGTATCCTACCTTCACCAAGAATGATGCCACAATACAGAGATAAGATGATCAGCTTTAACAATTGGCTTAAACACTGGTGTCATTCAAAGGGGATCCAGTGTCTGTCTGCCTGGGATGACATGCTGGACAAGCCACGCTGCTTCGCAAGGGACGGCTTGCACCTGTCAGCCGTGGGATTCCGGATATTGGCAAAGGCTCTTGCCACCCCATAGTGCCTTTTTAGGCAAGGCTCAAATTCTAAACCTACCACCCTAGAACACAAAAAAAGGAGAAAAACTAAGGGTAATGCTGCTCAATGCCAGAAGTTTAAATCTCAAAATGCACGCACTCGAGGCCCTTCTCAGTATGGAGAACATCGATGTCTGTGCTGTGACAGAAACCTGGTTCAAGGCTCCTGAGAGCACCCCAGCGCTATCAGGTTTTACCTCATATCATGCGTTCCGGCCCCAAAATCAGGACAATACCAAGAAAGGAGGGGGGGTATCCATATTCATCAAGGACACCCACACCTCAAGACTGGTGGCAACGCACGATGCATCGGAGACCATCCAGGTGCAATTAACCATAGGCAAGACTGCTCTGCAAATTGTAGCATGTTACAGGCCACCCTCACAAACTCAGGAACCTCACATGGCCTTCCTGAAAACACTAGAGGGGATAAATGTATCACCAAACACCATCATACTAGGTGACTTCAATTACCCTAATATAGACTGGGAACACTACTCAAGCCCAAACACCCTAGCCCAAAAGTTCCTGGAATTCATAAACTCAAATGCCATGGAACAACTAGTCACCATCCCCACAAGAGGAGATAACATACTTGATCTCATCATCACGAACATGGGAGCACAATGTTCAACACCGGAGGTGTACCCCTCACTGGTGAGATCAGACCACAAACTAATCTCGCTGGAGGTCCTCATCCCACCCCACCTGAAATAAAAAAAACCACAGTAAAGAACTTCTCAAAAGCCGACTTCACACTTCTAAAGACTAGTGTGGTCTCCTTTAAGGCCCCCGAGCCATGGAAAACAGTACTCAAGCCGCTGAATCACTTACAAATGCCTTCTACCAGCACCTGCAGGACTGCATGGATAAGGCAATCCCAAGCAAAACAAAGACTCTTTGTACCAAAGGCAAGCGTCCAGTCTGGTGGACCCCAGCCATAAACAAACTCTACAACAAAAGGAGGAAGCTACTACAAGATAGAGCAAAAGCCTTAAAAGGTAAGACACCCTTGATCACTATAAGTAAAAACTAAGAGCTCTCATAAAATCATCCAAAGCAAATTTCGAGAGAAAAATAGCTAAAGACTCAAAAGACAATCATAAGGCCTTCTTTAGCTATGTTAGAAACCTGGGAGGAAACTCCCAGATATGCTCAGAGCTAGTTCAAAATGATGTGAAGATTACTGATCCTACAGACATTGCCAACATACTGGCTGACAGGTTCAGTGCAAACTCCCCTCCCCAAAAGGAGAGATATCTATACCAAACGATTGCAGCCCCCAAACATCTCCAGCCCAAGTGAGAACTGCTCTCTCCAAAGCAAAAACACAGCATCCATGGGACCTGATGGTGTCCCCGGCTGTGTGCTCCATGAACTCAATGAGGAATTAAACCCACAGCTAGGACAGCTGTTTAATCAAAGTCTTACCTCTGGATATGTACCCAGGAGTGGCGCACTGCAACTGTGGTACCACTTCACAAAGGCGGTGCCTCCACCGACCCTGGAAATTACCGGCCCATTAGCTTGACAAGCCTTATCTGCAAAGCCATGGAGAGGATCATAATGGACCTCATAAATAAAGACATAGTGAATTTGCAGACTTTGGATCCAACCCAGTTTGGCTTTGTCAAAGGCAGATCATGCCTTTTAAACTTGGTTGACTTTTGAAACAGTCACCAAAGCCATTGATGAGGGAAAGGCAGTCCATACAGCCTACCTCGATCTGGCTAAGGCCTTCGATACAATACCCCACTCGGGTATCATTGAAAAACTCATCAGCTTAAATGTCAACCCATACATCACAAGATGGGTTGCAAACTGGCTAAGTGACAGAACCCACAGGGTCAGAGTTGCTGGCGCCATGTCAGACTCAAAGCCTGTCACAAGTGGTGTCCCACAGGGCTCAGTCCTGGGCCCACTCTTGTTTGGCATCTACTTTTCCGAAGTACAAGCAAACACAGGAGGGTTATGGCTGACAAAGTTTGCAGATGACTGCAAACTGGGCCATAGTAGAAAACACATCTGACACAGATATCCTTCAGAAGGGTCTCACAGAAGCGGATAACTGGTGCCAGAGCCACGGCCTAAAGTTAAATGCCAAAAAATGCATAGTCATACCCTTCGGGAAAAACAAGGTTACCCCTAGCTACCAAATAGGTGGCAATCCACTGAGCACAGAAGAAGTTATCAGGGACCTGGGGACCCAGGTTGATAGTAATCTGTCATTCGACACCCATGTAGCTAAAGTAGTTAGGAAGACCTTCTACATTGCCCACCTTATCATGAAGGGATTCTCATCTAGATCAAGGGAGGTCATAGTCTCCCTTTACTCATCACTCATCAGACCAATGATTGAGTACAATGCCCCATTCGGAATGTATCTGACCCGACACTTGCAGCAGCTGGAGAGGCCACAAAAGTTCCTCACCAAAAGGATAAAGGGTCTCAAAATCTGTCCTATGCTGCCCGACTGAAAGAACTCCAGCTCTATTCAGTCGCACCGCTTGCTCAGAGGTGACCTTTGCCTAACATACAAGGCCATGTCAAACCCAGATTTGATGAATATGCTTCAGCTCAACAATCTAGATCCATCAGAGCCACAAGGGCGGGAGACTTAAACCTTGACATGGCTATTAATAGGACGTGCTGGAGGGATAGATTCATCACCCAAAGACTCCCTATGCTGTGGAACAAAATCCCGGTACATGTGAGGCAGAGCACCTCGCTGGCCTTGTTCAAGAGAAATCTTGACCAATGGATGGGAGATCGCAGATATACCCCAGGGATTACCTCAGTGTCACTGCTCGACAGAGGCACAGCAAAATAATGGGTATAGTTCCCCATACTAAAGGGGTGGCGTAAGCCACAAAACGATGGGCTAGGCTTGTAAATGCCCTCGGGCAGATAACCTAGTATGAACCTATGAACCTATGAACCTATACAGGAACATTACTGACCAAGGAAAAGGTATCTGTCTTTCAGGTCTTTTTGCATGAAATCTTGACACAGAACATTGACAGCCAATTGTTCAGAGAGGAGGCAAAAATATCTACTTGAGGAACTTCCCACAGATGGGGCAAATCTTGAAAGTCTCCTTGATCTTGTTTCTATTCTGAAGATCTGCCTTTCTACTGCTCAGTTTGTCTGCCATACAATTTTGCTGTGACAGAATGTAAGAAGCTTGCAGAGTGAGATTGCACTGTAGAGCTATATCCCAAGTTAGCATGGCTAGTCTGCATAGGGGTTAAAATCTGGATCCCCTTTCTTATGTATGACATCACTGCACTGGGTACCATAGGTAATTCAGAAAGTTGAGTGCCTTGATAAGGGCAAACATCTCATCTACATTTGTGTAGTTGCATCTGTCTTTGTTGTCCCAGACACCTTGCAATTTTATAATCCTTGATACTATTTCCCAACTAAAGCCCGAGGCATATGTGGTGATTGGAGAGGGAGGGGAGAAGAGGAGACCTGGATTCAGGGAAATTTGATGTCTCCACCAAATGATTTCTCTTCTCACAAATCCTATAACTGGAATCTCCAAAGATAGTGGGTGTTGGTGCTAGAACCAAACAGACTTCAGATACCATTGTATCTTTCTCATGTGGAATCTTGCCAAAGGTATCTTGAGAATCACGGATGCCATGAAACCCAGAATCCTGAGGTATTCCCTCATAGTAACCAAAGTCTGAGTGGAAAACTCCTGGAATAGATCTAAATATAGATCTATTTTTTGTCCTGTGGAAAAAAAGGTCTTTGCATGAGGTGTTTAGCAAACACCACAGGAAGGCGATCCTCTATGATGGAGTCCAACAAAACTTTTGAATGTTCTCTTGGAATCCCAGCTTGCATAAGTGATCTCTCACCCAAGTGACAGATTCCTGATAGTTTGCAAAAGTCTCTGCAAAAATAAGCAGGATGTCTAAATATGGAAAATGTGGATACCCTGTAGCTTGCAATGGGGCTATAAATGGAGCTAGACACTTTACAAACACTCTTGAAGCTGTGGATAGCCTAAAGGATAAGGCAGAAAAAAATGATAATGTGATCCAGAAACATAAAACCTCCAGAAGGATTTGATGTGGGGATGGATAGAAATGTGATGATAAGCATCTTTTAAATCCAAGATTACCAAAAAAAACTAAAATGAGGAAGAATTGGCAAGAGGTTGTAAAGTGAAAGCATCTTCAACTTGGGTGCTATTACATACTGATTTAGGAGAGAAAGGTCCATAACTGCTTTCCAGGCATTTTCTTTTTTTGGCACCAGAAACATTTTGAATGAAAACTTCTTCCAAAATGGGAAGGCAGAACTGTTTCTATTATCCACTGAGAAAGCAAGTACAGTAGGACAGGAAAAAAATGGAGTGGCTTGGTCTGGAGGATGTAAAATAATTCTCTGGAAAGGAGGGGGTTCTTCCCACTGCCACTTGTAACCCTGCTGAATCAGTCTCAGAACTTATCTCATTCGTCTGAAACAATCTGCTGCCAAAGAAAGAAATTGAGGTTCAGATTTTCTGGAAGGAAAGAAGGAAAGAATAAAGAACTGGCAGGGTGGGTGGGGGGCCAATGGCATAGTTATTCCGACTTATTTGACTAACCTTTGTTCTAGGAGGTTCCTGCTTTCTTTTTACAACCTCATTGTCACGTTTCTTTGCATGTCTGCTTACTAGCATTTTGCTGAGACTGTTTATTTCATTTTTTGCCAGGGGTACAGGGAATGTCTCAGATTTTCAGCCCTCTTTCTCTAAAGTTTCCATGGGATTTTCTGCTCCCTTGTCCAATTTTGGTAATTAGTCAGAATAAATTTTAACATATGAGCCCGACAATTCAAAATTCTAAAAATTAAAGTTGCAGAAGCACTTGTTTCCCAAATTCATCAATTATTTTATCCTTGTCAGAAGTAGAATGATTGAGAATTAATAAAATGCTTGGCAGCAGCTGACTTAAATAAAGTTATAGCTGCTAGGTTAAGTCCAGGATGAGTACATAAACATTTGAAAGACTGGGGAACTTGGTATATTCTGTCTGCTTTCTTGGGTGCAGCAGGCTGACTGTCAGGAAAACCACATGTTGTGACAAACACCTCCAATGCTGACAACATTGGGTGGGATGGAAAGAGGTTCTGGAAATTCAAGTTGTAACTGCTCATAGTATTTTCTAAGGGACTCAGAAACCTCCATGTTCCCGCACTGAAAACACTGACACATTCTAGGAACTGTCTCAGAGAAAGAGAATCCTTCACAGGGAGATTCAGACACCATGTTCTCTGCTGAGTCTGAATCAGAAATCTGAGGAGAAAAACCTGAATCTATTCCACCACATTCCTCTAAAGATTCAATTTCTTAAGCTTCTTTAGAAAAAGAGGAATCTCTTTTACATTCGAAAGTAAATTCAAAAACGCATAAAATGTCAACTACTTCATGGGTTTGAAATATCCCTTTAGTTTTGGCTGGTACAGTCTTTGCAGGAAATCCAGTTAGCTGAGTTATCATAAGATTTCCTGATCAGGATATTTATCAGCATCATACCCTTATTACTTATCACCTTGGATATGCTGCTGAGAATTGTTTCTTAATATTTAACAAAGTCAACATTTATTTTCGGTTTACCAAAATCAAACAATACTACTGCTTGAAAGTCTCAGAAAAACTTTATGCTATGGTTACAGACAAACACATGGGTAAGAATAATACCAAACAGGAAAGAGGTACAAAGATAGATGGGGACAGATGTTAGTACAGGGCAGAAGCTGCCAGATCTACAAAATGTACTTGAAAGACTGGAGACAGTTCCACACAATATGTAAATAAGCCAAAGCTTTTTCCTGGCAATGACTCTTCTAATTACATACCAGGAATGTATGAAAGTACAGCTGCTGTTGAGAAAGCCTCTTCTGTTTTTCCAGCATGACAAAGAAAATGGAAAGGCATCTATTCATGACACACATTTACTTTCCTTCTGATTAGGAGCTGAGCAATTCTGACCATTAGGCCATCAGGACTTTACAGCATGTCACTGTTGACTCCTTACTTAAACATGAATATATAGTATCTATGATATCTTTGGAGTACTGAATCTTGTCCTTTAGAGGCTAGGAATTTTTAAACACACAACAGGTCCCAGTAATTTCCTCCTGTGATAATGCATTTTTTTAGCTTGTAGGTATGACATACTCCCCCTTGACATTTCTTTAATTTGTCACCGTATTATTACTATCTTCTTTGCCCTGAATGTCCCCAGATATGTGATCAGCAGCTACAGACAATACTTTAAAGAGTCAGGGTGAATTAACTTTCTCATTTGAGGAGGGAGATCCATCACTGGTACCTGAAGATTCCCATAAGTGGTCTTATATCTTTAAATCCCACACTTGCTGTTTGTTTTGGTCTTAAGGTTCACCAAAATCTTCTAGTTCATCATGGTGATGTGTCATATGGTTTCTGTTTCCTTTCTCTTAAGCGTATTAAACACCACCTGTTAGACAGACTAGCCCTTCTGACCAACACTGTTGTTATTAGCTGCAATAGAGCTCTTTAAGGTAAGAACATTCCATCCCACTTTCCTTTCTCCTGACAAATTGGTATTTTACCTTATATCTGTTTCTGACCTGACTTCTAGAGGTTTTGGACATCCTCAGAGCAAAGATAAACTCCCCTCCTTGCTCAGCATATCAGTATGATATTCATCTAAGTGAAACAGGAGTCAGCACCATCCTGTTCTCCTTGGTTAAATAAAGTTAACAACAAAAGTGTTGTAGCAAGTGCATATTATAAATATTATGCTATCTGGAACAGAGGTAGATCCAACACTAGGCAACCTAGGCAGTTGTCTAGGTCCTACTGGCTTGGGGGCCCACTAGCTGGGGATGGGGGCCACTGGCAGAGGGTCTGTCACAAAAATTTACATGTCTGCTTTAAGAATGCACTCTACATGTGTAACATTTCTTCTTTAAGGGCCATACACAAAGTGCATTCTTAGTAGTGTCTGTGTGTGCATCTTTAGTATGTTGCACACATATTTAAAATGAAACAGATCACACAATTTTATGCTTTTGCCTTTCTGTTCAAACACAATGCTGATGAAGGAAATAGGAGGTTAGTGGACCCTAGAGGCTGAATCCTCTACAATGACCACCAAACATTTCAAGGACTGTTGAATTTCAGTACATTTTAAAGAATGTTGAGCTTCTGTGCATTTTCAGGGATTGTTGAGTTTCTGAGCATTTTCAAGGACTGTCAAGCTTCTGTGCATTTTCAAAGACTGTTGAGATTCTCTGTGCATTTTCTAGGACTTTTGAGTTTCTGTGCATTTTCAAGAACTAAAGAAGTTTACTGTTCCTCATACTAAGTCTGTTTTCAATGTGTAACCGTTTTGTTTAGGAAATGGACATCATCAGTGTTTGTGCTATAAATTTTAAAAGCAGTGTTAGTAGCACAACAGGTGCGTATTTTCCTTTAGTGCAAAAGGCTGTGGGTTCTATTCCCATACCATGTACATGGAGTGCTGACATCACAGTGGCTCTTTTAAAGGCATTTAATGGTGCTGCACTCCTGAGTGTGTCTTCCTTTGAATGAGATGCCTAGTAACTATAAACCTGTTGTAGGCTTGACAGCCATTCCCTATTGCAATATTACCAGCTTACCATTTTTTAATGTAACATGAGCAGTTTATTCTACAAGGGCAGCAGGCACTAAATTTGTACATAAAACATTGAAATGAAATGTTTGCTAGCAGCAACCTCTTCATTAGTTATGGATCTCTTTAATGTGGAATTATTCAGATATCCTTTACATTTGCAGTGATTTGTGCATATCGGCTGATATTAGTGGACTGTAATGACAGAAGGTTATGTAGCCTTTTGTGGTTGAAATGTTCTGTAATGGGTAGTTTTGTCCTTATTTGTTCATATGTTTTGTTTTATTGCTTACTGAAAAAAATGTTCAAACCTACAAATTTAAAACACACTCTAACAAGTGGTACTGTATTATACAAGAAATATAATTTAATATGATCAGGATGGTGTATCAAAGAATGCATTCATGGTACAAAAAATGTGTGTAAGGGAACTATGATTTGAAAACAGCCCAAAGGTAAACCTTTCTTTGAATGTGGGTTTCAATGAAAGTGAGTTTCAAGGGCAGTGAAGCTTATTGTTCATGTTAAGTCTGTTTTCATTGTGAGACTGTATTGTTTTGTTTAGCAAATGGATATCAGTGTTTGTGCCATAAAATCTGAAATAAAAGTTTTAAACATCTTTAAAGGACAACCGCGCCCTCAGACTCAAAAAACATATTAATTTCATCATGGTTTGATGTTTCCTACATTTTAATAGCACTCTGAGACTATTTTGAGCTTTTTAGATATTTTTAGATGCAATTTCTGACTCTGACCACATGGGGTCTGGCATATTGAAAAAATTCAGACTGTTTACTCTGCCTCTAAGTATCCCAGAATGCATTATTTGTCTCCAAAAAATTGCATCAGATCTGCCACGTTTTGCCTTAAGCTGCTGTCACTTCATTGACTTAACAGGCATTCACTGCAGTCTTAAAATCCCCTACTTTTGGTTAAAATGTTATCCGTTTTCAATGACCACTTAAAACACAAGCAGTGCAAATGCTACAGAACAGAACTGAAAGATGCATTTTCTAGCTCTTTCATCTTAGAAATGCTAAATTGCTTTCTTTTGTGAAGGTTGAAATCTAGCTCTTCAAGGAATCTCCCCTCCCACTTCACACCTACCTTCCCTAACTGTCAAAGAGCCAAGGGTAATTTGACCCATTATCTGCTTGTGATTGACAGCTCGTCACAGCAGGTGACCAGAGTAATGTACTGTTTGCTTGTCAGCCCTTTCCTCCTTACAGTGGGAGACTTTTTTTGTTACACTACTCCTGTCAAATTTAAAACCAAGCTACATAGCACTGGCAATAATCCCTGCTTTGCAAAGCAATCTGCCACTTATTTTCCCTTCCTGTTTAAATAGCTAACAAATGATGCACTATAAACTTGAAATATTTTAGACTTGCATGACAGCACCCACATGCTTTTTTGAGTCAATATTTTTAAAAAATTATGGTAGTGCATACACACACGCAGACACACACACTGCTTTACTTCTACAATGATTTAGATTTTATTTTTACATTTTATAGCAGTGTACTAACCAAGCAGAGAAATCTGGTTCAAAAGCAAGGATAAATTGATCCTGAAATACCTATGAACCTCAGCGCAAGAAATTAGGACAAAGCCATACATAGAAGTGGGACAAAGGCACAAACGGAAAAGCGCAGTCCGGGTCTGAACTGTCTGCAAACAGCTACAGTTAACTTTGAGTATGTGTCTACCTGTTTGAGCCAATATTAATTTTCCCTGAGAGCACTCTGCTTTGGCTTGTAAGCAGCCCCCCCACCACACACACACACACACACACACACACACACACACACACACACACACACACACACACACACACACACATACACACATACACACACACACACACACACATTCCACTTTCTCTTATTCCCTTCTGTTAGCAAATAGTATCCGCCATAACTCATCAATACTGTGTGTTTGTAAATTTAAACTATGACCACAGTAGCCTACTGATACAAGGTTATCCTGTTTTTCCACCTGAGAAATTAAGAAATTACTTAGTTTCAGAGCAGTCCTTGGTCAATTGTGATTGTTTCTTAACACATACTTGCCTTTGCTTTGTGATTGTTTCCAGCCCCCTCATACGAGCAACTAACAGGGTCTCTACCTGCTTTGCTCCCCACCCTGCCCCTATTCCTCCGCCCCAGGTGGTCCCACCTTTATTGGATTCAAAACCCCTCCCATCTTTCCAATAGCCAACCACAGCGCTAACCCAACACTACCTCCTCCATCTTCCCACTACTATCACACCTCCTCAACTAACATGTACCAGCATACCTTACCTATGCTCACTGCATGCAATCTCCTTGCATATCTTACATCCTACTAAAGCTCCATCATTCCCCCACTCAACCACTACCACTGTACTACTACTACTCACACCACCACTCATGTCTCACCCACACTCAACTCCCCTCCCAGCAGCTCAAGAACCATCCCTATACACCCCCCACATATTCTACCAACTATATTACTCAAACATAAAGCAGCCCTACAACTTAACATAGTAACCCTCCCACCATACCTAGTACCCACAGAGCACAATCATAAAGTTTCCCTTATAAACAAACACATTCAAAAACTGAGAAAACTAATAATCTCATGCATATCAAAACTAGCCCTAAGTGGAGACATCCACCCCAACCAATTACTGCCCCGTAGCTATTCTCTCTCCACTCTCCAAAATACTAGAGAGATGCATACACTCTCTGGTCTCAGACTACCTCTTTACTAACAACCTCCGTTCCAGTACTCAGCATGGTTTCTGACCAAACCATAGCACCACCACTGCCTTACTCTCCTTTACTAACACTATCCTTCAGCATAAAAACAATGGCTATCTCCCCTCTGCTACTTTCCTAGACCTATCTAAAGCAATTGACATGGTCCCACACAAACAACTTATCTCTGTCCTCAATAACCTATCCTTCTCACAATCAGTCACCAACTGGTTTCAGATTTACCTGTCTGACCGCCAACAATCCGTTGTATGGCAGAATTACATCTCCCCAACTACCTGTCTCCATAGGGGTTCCCCAAGGATCCATCCTTGGACCCCTACTATTCTCTGTTTACACCAATAATCTAGCCTCTGCCACCAAACATGGTACACTCATACAATATGCAGATGACTCAACCATCATCTGCTTAGCCCAGTCCCTACCGAAACTGCAAAAAGTCACACGGGAAGCCTTTTCCTCTGTTGAAACATGGTTATCTGATGCCCAATTAATACTCAACCCAAACAAAACTAAACTACTCATCTTCCAACCCACCAAACATACTCAAAACAACTCTCACTTTAACATCACAGCAAAAGACAACACCACTATATACCCAACTGAACACACCAAATTGCTATGAGTGGAAACAGAAAATAAACTAATATTTGACATTCACATATCCATGACCATAAAAAAAGTCCACAAAAGACTAGGAGCATTATACAGAAAAGAACAATTTCTCACCAAAGCAGCAAAGATTTCAATAGCAAATTCCCACCTTATCTCCACCCTACTTTATGCCTCTCCAATATATACCAACCTAAGGCAATGTGGTCTAAACAAGTTAGAGACCTGCTACAACAAAAATCGCCAAATTCGCCACAGGGGCATCCTACCGTAGTCACCACTGTCTCTCACTTGCTGAACTGGGCTGGCTTGAACTCCCTCACCTGCTTCAGTGGTATCAACTCTCACTCGCCCACAAACTAGTAAACCATCCACTAAATGTCCCATCCCTCCAGAATCTACTCCAACCCTAATCGCACCACCAGACCACTAAGATCCAGCAACAAAAATCACTTGCAGATCACTAAAGCCAATAACTCTGCTGGTGAAGCACTATTCTCTTGCACCATAGCCAAATTATGGAACTCACTCCCACCCACAATTACCTCCGTACCATCATGCACCCACTTCAAAACTTTATTAAAAGTGCAACTAAAAACATGCTGGCTATGCCCTTGCAACTCCCAGTCTAATATCATCCACCCCATCCAACCACTACCTTTCTTTCCACTCCAGTAACTACCTTGACTATAGCAAGCTCAGATGCTCATAAGCCTAGTACTTATTATACAGCAGGAACTTCTCATTGTAACATTTGTTAATGTTTGTTATGTACTTCACAGATAAAGATTCTATTTGTCTATTGATGTACTATGTTCTTCAACTGTAAATATGTTGTAAGTAAGTGCTATGTTAAATTGTTAATCATTATAATCCAATGTAACTACTGTCTATTTTACTGTGGAGCTTTTCTCCCCGGGCCTACGCTGAAAATAGACCTACGTCCAGTCTGACACTCCCGGTCAACAAATATAAATAAATAAATAAAATAAATAAATAAATAGAAGTAGGATTATTGCTCCTATCAAATTAGGAAAGATTATGAAATAGTAGGTCTTGCATTAGTATGAATTTTCAAAATGGTATGAAATCTGAAACTTAAATGTCTGTCATTGATTTCATTCTTCAGTCTCTAATGATTTGGCAGCAATTGTCCCAAAAAAAAAAATTTGATTCAGAAAGATAATAGCCACACAATACAGCTGGTAACCTGTCAAAGAAGGGGCTTCTTTTAATATTAGTACTACTAACTTGAGCATCTGACAAAATAAAAAAAAAACATGCATTTATGAAATGAAAGTTATCCCTAACTGGATTATTACAGTTAATGGTAAACCCTTCATGTTTTCTTCCAAAATAACAATTTCTGGGGAGGGATTATTAGGGGAAGAGCAACATTTTGAGCCAAGTTCAGGGACAGTTGAGAGGTTGGGATATGCCTAATTCTAAAAAAGCTATTTATTTGCATGTACCTAGCAACCTGTTAATGCAGGAAATCTGGACAAGGCAAAATATATGTGGGGGACATCAAAACAGTACAAAAAATTGATCTTGTATAAACTGAGAGAGCTGATCGAATAACAGGTCTTGCTTTAGCATACATTTTTCTGAAGGCTATGAAGGCTGAAACTCAGTGTCTCATTTAGTGACTTTATTCCGAAAGAGTTTGAATGAAAACCACAAAAATTGAGACTAACAATCCAAAAATAAGAAGCCTTGCTTGCAGTCACACACACTCTTGCCCCCTTGCTTGCAGTCACACACACACACACACTCTTGCCCCCTTGCTTGCAGTCACACACACACACACACACACTCTTGCCCCCTTGCTTGCAGTCACACACACGCACTCTTGCCCCCTTGCTTGTAGTCACACATGCACTCTTGCCCCCTTGCTTGCAGTCCCCCACACACACACTCTTGCCCCCTTGTTTGCAGTCACACACTCTTGCCCCCTTGCTTGCAGTCACACACTCTTGCCCTCTTGCTTGCAGTCACACACACACACACACTATTGCCCCCTTGCTTGCAGTCACACACACATGCACACTATTGCCCCCTTGCTTGCAGTCACACACACACGCACACACTTGCCCCCTTGTGGACACACACACACACACACACACACACACACACACACACACACACACACACACACACACACACACTTGCCCCCTTGCGGACACACACACGCACACTTCGACCTTGCTTGCAGTCAGAATCTGGACATTGCAACAGCACTGAAACAGACATTCAAAGATAACACATGTAGCCAGTGGCAGTCTAAGTTTCACTTTCAGTTAGTGATATTTTAAAATTCTCAGACCCTTTGCACACGAGAAATGCACATGTTGTTGAATACACCTTCCTGATTGTATATAATTATATTCCTTGTACAATGCAGTCCAGTTTTAGTGGGTGTTTTATATTTACTGTTTCAAACATTTTTCCTGAAAACAGTGCAACAAAATGCATGCACCAATAATGACAATACTGCCCAATTCTGAATATTTCCATCACAAGTGTAGTCAGACTTCTACAGTCCACCAGTATCAGTACATACGCACAATTTCTGAAGCAGTAAACGTCCTGTAAATAATTCCACATTAAAGCGATCTGTAACTAATGAAGCGGTTGCTGCTAGTCAAAAATTAGATGTCATGTCATCAACAAATAATGTCATAGTTGCCCTTTTTGAATAATTTACTTATCTTACACAAGAACAATAAGCTGGTAATACTGCAGTAGGGAATGGATGACAATCTTCTTCACCAGAAAGGAGTGCATCATCCACCCCATTTGCAATGCAGTACAGTTTCACAAATGCATCTATGTGAGTAGAAACCACAGCCTTCTGCATCAAAAGCAAACAACCTGTTGTGATATTAGCAAAGCAAGCAGACATAAGCAGCACTAATAATTGTTGCAGCCCTGCATCTCTCAGCTCCCTGTAAAATCTACTCAATCAGTTGTATCTATGAATTTAACAGCACAAGAAATCTTGAAAGAGGCAAAATTTCCCCCTTGCTTGCAATCACACACACACACACACTTGGCCCTTGCTTGCAGTCTCACACACATTTGCCCCCTTGTTTGCAGTCTCACACACTTGCCCCCTTGCTTGCAGTCTCACACACACACTTGCCCCCTTGCTTGTAATCTCACACACACACTTGCCCCCTTGCTTGCAGTCTCACACACACACTTGCCCACTTCCTTGCAGTCTCACACACACACACTTGCCCCCTTGCTTGCAGTCTCACACACACACACTTGCCCCCTTGCTTGAAGTCTCACACACACACAATTGCTCCCTTGCTTGAAGTCTCACACACACACAATTGCCCCCTTGCTTGCAGTCTCACACACACACAATTGCCCCCTTGCTTGCAGTCTCACACACACACAATTGCCCCCTTGCTTGCGGTCAAACACACACACACAATTGCCCCCTTGCTTGCGGTCAAACACACAATTGCCCCCTTGCTTGCGGTGTCACACAATTGCCCCCTTGCTTGCGGTCACACACACACTTGCCCCCTTGCTTTTAGGTCACATACACACACACACGCACACACACTTGCCGCTTGCTTGCATTCACACACACACACACACACACACACACACACACACACACACACACACACACACACACACACACACACACACACACACTTGCCCCTTGCTGTATCCTATGGACATTAGAAGGCCTCCAGCTGAAGGCACTACATATGTTACCTGTATTTTTTAGCAAGTTCCTCCTCCTATTTTATTTCTTCTCACTCAGAGCCCCTACCATGATAGTGCTATCCCTGGCCACAAAAAAAAAATGGTTGCAAGGCATGTACTTCACTACCAGAAAACTGAGATCAGAAAAGCTTACCAGCCTTAGAGATTTTATCAGACTTTGCTTCTCAGTGGCTTGTGTGCTATACTCACTCACAAAATGTTATATTAACAGGCAGAATACCACTTTGCAGACTAAAGAAATAGTATTTTGTCTACCAAACTTTATAACAAAGTCAAAAAATATATGCCATGCTGATTCCATTATTTCAATAGGAATTGGCAGCAACTCTCACTCAAGGCATGCTGCTTAGCAGCTTTACAATGACTAAGCTGCTGTGCTTGTACAAGCAGCAAAATTCCTCATTTCCTTTCCCATCTATCTTCTATTTCTCTCTTATTTCCCTTACGTTTTTCATTAATTTAAAAACAAAACAACATGCAGGCTCAAAGAATATGATAGCAACCGTGACATTAATCTTACAAGAACCTGCGCTCTATGTGTAACTGAGCATTGTGAAGTGTCTGAGGCTACTTCTAAACTA
This sequence comes from Protopterus annectens, assembly GCF_019279795.1. Lineage (NCBI taxonomy): Eukaryota > Metazoa > Chordata > Ceratodontiformes > Protopteridae > Protopterus > Protopterus annectens. The sequence goes on along the minus strand of NC_056735.1, from coordinate 981,440,688 downwards.
TGGACACATACTGACGGACAAAATGTTGAACCTCTATATTGCCTACATCACTGTATATTTACCTGCTATAATAATCTTACATGGGAACCCAGAAATGCACTTAGCTTAGTTGCATGAAACAAGTATAGCTGCAGAAACCACCCTTAGTTGCATGAAACAAGTATAGCTGCAGAAACCACCCCTGGACTACTACCACTCTCTTGCTGACTATTCATAAGTATGTTTACAGGCTGCAGAATTACTCAATAAATAAGTTTTATGCCTAATGGCTCCAGCGTCCACATTAAAATAATTTCATTACCCAGCTAACGGGAAAAAAAAAAAGGTATTATTCAGCTGTGGCAAAGTTTCAAGCAGGTATCAGGTTTGATGGCACACACACTAAAACGGAGCAAGCACAGTAGCATAACAAATAAAACGGAGCAAGCCCAGCAGCATAACCAATAAAACAGATTACTAATATTAAAAAAAAAAATAAAAAACATGACAAGACCGAAACGCGAAGCTCAACAACAGAAACAAACAGCTGAAAACATTACAAAACATCTGCAGCATGCAATCACGAAGCACGAGGCATCAACAAACTAAAGAAAACCAAATACAGCTACAATACAGCAAGGTTTTTAAAAAACACACCAGCAACCACAATCGCGAAGCACAAGGCATCAACTAAAGAAAACCAAATATAGCTGCAAATACAGCATAGTTTTTAAAAAACACCAGCAAGCAATTAAAAACACTAGACAGTAATACAATTACTACAAGCAGCAATACACTTACTTCAGAAGGAAACCCAAAGGCAGCAAGCACAGAAACACAGGCCGACTCAAGAATACAAAAGACGCCAGCATTAAACATAACCAGGGAAATATAAACCCTGGATCAAAACGAAAATAAGTAGGCTAAGCTAAAAATGCAGCTGTGAAAGGGAAGCACGTGGCACCCTTACAAACAGAAAAAGATTAACTCCACTAATGTGCAATTAAAAACTTGGGAGGACACAATATAAGGGCTAGGGAGGCATAGAAACAGGGACAGATTACATTTAGGATACACTATTAAGAAGTAATAAGTAATAAGACTTACCTTACTTATGAAGTAGCAAAACGCTGGTGAAGAAGAAGTGCTTCACATGAATAGAGTCGACCAGATTTGCTAACACAGAAAACCACCCCTGGACTACTACCACTCTCTTGCTGTCCAGTCCATTTATTAGGTTAACAGTGGGCTGGGAAAGGCAGTGTTGACATCACAATGTGGGAGGATCACAGGGATTCTGTACAGCATGCAAATAAGGCAGTGTTTACGTCACTTTGGGGGAGGAAACCTCCCAGGATCTTCAGCAAGAGCTATGGCAGATGTGACATCATTATTTAAGAGACGACTAGACAGTTTTCATCTTGGTTTTAGAACTGAAAGTCAAACAGTACGGAAAAGTATGAAGCCTAAGCAGTAAAAGAGAATAGTGGATTTTGTTTTAAAGCTGCGGTTATGTTTTTTTGAGGCTGTATCACATAACAGGATTTTAGGGAGACATCAGGTAGAGATATTTGATTTGATATCCCATTGTTTTCCTTTAATCATTGTAGAAGTAAAGAAGAAAACAGTATGCACACTGACCGTTTGAACAGTGTTTATGGTAAGTGGGGAGAAATAGCCAAATAATGTGACACTTAAATGGCTGGGGGATTGCTGACGAAGGTGGCTCTGATCCATTACCTTGCCTAGGGCCCCACTTGACCATAATCCTGCTCTAATCTGGAATAATGTTCCCATATAACAGGTAAGAGACTCACCAGAAGCACAGTTAGGGTGGGAGCAGGGGGCAACTGCCCCAGGCACAAGGTATAATGGGTCACAATTGGCAGATATAGATCAGCTGCCAATGAGGCAGGACTGATATTATTTCTATATTGGCAGAAATGAATACCAATATCATTTCAGTCATGGCTGAAGCTATGTTTCGTGTATTGCATAAGGTGTAGTAAACTGCCAGCAGTCTGACAAAGTTTACAATGCAGAACGAGATTATTTTTTGGTATAAATTACAGACTTTTTTTGCTCCTCAACCTAAAATTGAAGGGGGTACCAGACTGCACCTCCGGGACTCATTCCCAGAAAAGAGATATGTGGCTCATAAATTCTGTCTTCCATCCTCCACCCCAGGCTTTCAGAAGTAAAGGCATGGAGCATGGTTTGTAGGCTCCTGTACTGCAGCAACAATTCATTTTTTTTAAACATCTACTGTCATGATGAGTATGTTCAGATAACTGTACTTTATCATAAAGTTCACCAGTGCAGTATCATTTGTTATCCATGAGATGTTTGCTCTCCAAAGCTATTTATTTTAAAGGCTGTTCTTTAACTGTTCTTTCACTGTTTTCTTTAAAATGACCATTGCTTAGATAGGTAAAGTACAGCTGTGTAAGAAGTTACCATAACATTAAATATGATCACTGTTGGGGTATTTCAAACTGTTGGGTTATCTCACCAAATATCCTGGATCTGGCTGGGGTACCAAAGTCAAAAACCTTCATAGTGCCATATATCTGACATATGACCTAAGCCAGAATGTGCAAGACTTCATAAGAAGATGTTTCACCATGAAATCTCTAGACTATCCCAAAGTAAAGAGACATGAAGACACTTGAGGAAGTTAAGACAAGCAAGGGTCAGCAAAGAGGAGGGAGTGCAGAGAATGGCTCCCCCTTAGTCCATGAGAAGAGACAGAAAAAATATTTAGGCAGGAACAAATGAAGAGGAATGGTGGTTTGGGAATAAATACTGTTGGGTGATTCCCAAAGCTTAATGAGTAGAAAGGATGGACATATTAGGTATAGGTGAGGTTTCAATGAGTCCAGAGAGAAGAGACTTGACAAAAGAGGCTCTGGATTTAGAGAATGCATTTACCTTATAATGTTTAGTGAAAGTGTGCACCAAAGACCAAGTTGCTGCATCTAGAATAGCTCTGGAATGAATTCCTTTGTAAAAGGCTCCAGAGGAGGCTACTGATCTAGTGGGATGGGCTTTAAATGGATAAACTAAGGCTTTACCATGGTGAGTGTAGCAAAAAGGAATGGATTTAGAAATCCCATTAGCAATAGTTTGTTTAGAAACTGGGTTTCATGGTTTGGTTTCTTTAAAATAGACAAAAAAATAATAATTTTACATGTCTTTGGTCTTATCCAAGAAAAATCTGAGCTGCTTTTTTATATCCAGAGAATGGAAGATTCACTTACCCTTGTTTTTAGGGTTAGGGAAAAGGTAGGAAAATCAATGGCCTGACTGACTGATAGCTCATTGACCACCTTAGGTATAAATTAAGGGCTGGTCCTCAAAGAAACCCTGTCCTTATGAAATATAAGAAAAAGAGGGATGCCCATCAGGTCTTGGAGCCATAAACTCTTCTAGCAGAAGTAAGGGCTATTAGAAGAATGATTTTCAATATACAAAGTTTTAGAGAAGCACAAGACACACTGGTTCAAATGGTAGCAGAGTAAGTTTTTCCAGGAAAATGTTAAGGTCCCACACAGGTGGAATAACTTTACTAGGCATATTTAAATAAAGGAAATGAGAAACTGCTTTACCTCAAGCCTGGAAAGCAGTGGAGTGTCTAGAGGCAAGCATGCAGAAATATTCGATAAGTGTACCTTAAGGGTTCCTATTACTTGATCGAACATTTAGGTTAGCAAATACCTAACCGGTGATCTGGTAATAGCGAAAGCAAAAAAACGTGAACGGACGATTTAACGCAGGGAAAGAATTCCCTTGGCCATTATGTGGATTTTGACCATTTCACCACTGTAGAGTTGTTGGTATATTTAGTTAGGAGGTGTGGGGGGGCACAACCCCTCACAGTGGGGGGGGGGGCATGGGGTGAAGCCCCCCCCCACTTTATTTTGGTTTAAATTTTTTTTTTTTTTTGCGACCAAGGGAATTCATTCCCTACATTAAATCAGCCATTCGCTGTTTTAATTTTTCGATATTATCAGGTCAACGTTTAGGTATTCACTAACCTAAACTTTCAATCAGGTAATATAGATGCTGCCTTAATCGAGAAGTAGATTAGATCAGCTCTTAGTAACTCATACAGATAAGAGAGGATAGCAGAAACCCCATTTTAAGTAGGGTTATCTTTGTTAGCATGACACCAAGCAGAATTTTTATCTCCATTTGGATATATATGACTTTTTAGTGGTAAGTTTCCTTGCCTGCTGAAGAATCTGTAGCATGTCCTCAGAAAATTACTGTCCAAAAGAGATTGGAATCCTATCATCCATACTGTCAGGCTGAGATATGAGAGACTAGGATGAAATAAAGAGCTCTTGTGTTATGTGAGCACGTCCATTCTGTTGGATAATTTGTAGTGATGACTCCTGGATAGCTGATAGAGAAGGGGGGGGGGGGGACCAGTGCTGCCTGGGTTAAAAAGGAGTCAGTAGCAAGAGTGTTGACTTTTCCCTCTGGATTTTTACCAAAACGTTGAGGATTGGAGGTAGGGGAAGACATGAAGAAATCTCCTTTCATAAGGAAAGGACATGGCATCCATCTTCCAGGTCTGAGGGCAAGGAGTCCTGGAGCAAAACAGCTTGAGCTGCCTGTTGAGAATGGAGGCAAATAGGTCTATGAAGAATGTTCCACTTATGGACTATGTCTAGGAAGATCTTCCTGTTCAGCATCCATACATGATAGTCTTCCTTTAATCTATTTAGAAAATCTGCCAGAACATTGTCCTAGGAGGGAATATAAACTAATCGGAGAGACAGGTTTGCTTTTATGGCCCGTTTCCAAGCTAGAAAAAAACAGTTGTCATAAAGGATAAAATTTGGTCTTCCCCTGTTTGTTTAGGAATGTATTGTCTCTCAAGATCCAGAGGGGCCCTGGAGGCCAGGTGTGAGAGAAGATTTGCAGAATCTAAATCAATGCTCCTATCCTTTCACATTAATCTGTTCTATCTTTAAATTTGGTGACTATTTTCCTGTATTTTTGGTGAACCTGTCCATACCCCACAAGCTAGATTTGAGGCATCTGTATGCAGGTCTTGTGAATGCACCATAAGCTTGAAATGAAGGCCTGGGTTCAAGATTACTTATGATCTCTACAACTGAAATTCTTCTTTTCTTCACTAAGGGAAGAACTGGAATCTGAATGTCAAGAAGGTGGCAATGCTGGGACCAGAAACATTTTAGGTACCATTGGGTCTTCCTCATATGTCTTATAAAAGAAACCATGGTATGTATGCTGCTATGAACCACAGGACCCTGAGGATTTCTCTTGCAGGGAGAGATTGAAATGGAAACAGGGAAAAGAAACAGCTGGAGAGGGCCTGGACCTTTTCTTGTGGTAGGAAGGCCATCATGAGGAACATATTGAGCCTGCAGCCCAGAAAGACTAGGTCTTGGGTAGCATTCAACATGAACTTTTTTTTAAGTTTATCATAAATCCCAGATTTTGTAAGAGGGACATAGTGTATTCAGGATGCTGTAAAAGAATTTCCTGAAAAGTTGCCAGTATTAACAGGTCATCAATATGGAAATATGTGAATTTCCTGATTTCTGTAGAAAGCAATAGCTGGTGCTAAGCACTTTTTGAAGACCCTGTGGGCTGCAGATAACCCAAAAGGTAAAAGTGTGATGAACCAGCTGAATATCCCCAACATTTCATGTAAGAAGGATGAATGGAGATGTGGGTAGAGATAAGTATACTTCAAGTTCAAAGATACCAGAGAGGCCTGAGGAAGAGTGCAAGTGAAAAGAGTTTGCAGTGACATAATTTTTGAGAAAAGTGCTAGACTGGCAATTTTAAAATGGATCTCCATTCTCATTCTTTTCTGGGCTCTAGAAAAAGTCTGAAATTAAACCCTTTTCCTACACACACTGATGCAGAACAAGTTGTAGTGAACCTTGCTCTTGAAGAGCCTTCAGGTTAGGAGGTAAGAGATTTACCTGACTAGGAAGAGGTGATGGGTTTACCTTTGAATGGTGGAATCCCCTCCAAGACATTCTATAACCTTGTTGGATAATGGAAAGGATCCATTTATCTCAAGTTATTTTTCTGTCAAATAAAAAGGGATGACGTCACTCCTTTTGAAGGAGGGAAGGATAGACCAAGGAGAACTGAAGAAGGCAAGAAATAGTCTGATTTGAATAGAAAAGGAGGCTTCCCAGACTTGGAATCTCTGGGATGTTTGTTCTGAAATCTCTCTCTTTTTAGGCATTTGTCTACCCTTCTGTGCATTTATAGGGTTTCTGCAAGAAAAGGAAGCGGGCTTAGCCAGGCAGTTTCTCTGATACCTGCGGACAGAAATGAGAAAGATTTCTTATAAAACAAGTTGGATCCCTCAGTACCAAATAACATATCCCTATTAAGAGGGAAGTCCACAAATGTCTAGTTTTTTGTATCCTCAGGCAAGGATTATAAATGAAGCCATGAACCTGTCTAATGAGAAATTCAGTAGTAGATGCTCTGGAAGAAGTTTTCACTTCATCATGACTGCAATTAATACTGTGATTTGCTACCTGAGTATACTGAGCCCCCATGGAAACTGTTTCTCTGGAAGTATCTGATGTTAAACAGCAGGCTAAGTTTTATTCAAATCAGTCAAAATAGATAAGAAATATTGTATCATTTGAGTTTGGTAATTCACAGATGTGAAGGCCAAGGTGGACGAGTTGTACAACTTCTTTAATATTGTATAATTTGAGTTTGGCAATTCACAGATGTGAAAGCCAAGGTTGAAGATTTGTACTCCTTCTCTTCACATCTGTCCATTGCCATACATTGTCTGAGGGTGGAGCATTAATAGCATGTAAAATTTTATATGGCTTGTCTCTGGAAATACAAAAAGCAGAGGGCTCTACTAATGAATTTTTATACAAGAAGTTTTGGTCTTCAGACACATTATAGAACCCATCAGTTCTGTTAGGTCCGGGGGTTTGAGAGTCAGGTGCAGTAGACTTGGATGCAAAGGTGCCCAAAAAGGCCTCCTAAACTGGAGGGACATGTGCAGGTGTATGGGTGCCAACTTCTAGTACATTGTAATACCTTTTCTGTACATCAGGTAATTTTCTGGACTCCAACTCAGAATGCATCATCATCTTAGTAATGATTTCCCCAAAACAGATTTCATCTAAGGTGAGTCAGAGGATAAAGTATCCTCATCAACATCAGAAGCCATTTATAACCTTGGGAATGAATCCGGGATGAGTAGGCCAGGGAATGTTTATCTGAATAAGAATCTGCCTCATCTTCCTCAGAAGAAGTCTCATGTTGTCTTTTCTGAGGGATAGAAAGAGCAAAATCAGAGGAAATAAAGGAAGGTGGCTTGAGAGACTAAATTAAATAAGCCTTGAGAGAATTCCATCCACTCTTTTTCCAAGGATGTCTGAGGAGGAGAAATACTTTTCATTTTCTGTTTATTTTTCTTTGGAGATATGTCTGCTTTAACAAATCATGGTAGATCTGACCACTGATGTACTTCAATCAAAACCCAGACACCTCTTCCTGGACTAATACTCGAGGGATGCACTCAGGTCCTTCTGAGATTATTAGTCTGGGTTCCCCCTTCCACCATATTAGTGGTTAGTCATACTGGACATTTGAGAGTCAGATGCCATACCAGCAGGGTTGCTGTATCAGGAGCCAGAGAAGAAGCCAAATGTGCTGCGGGCTCTTGTCAAGCCACAGTGGGTACATCTGATTTAAACTGGGAAGAATGAGACTTGAAAGATGATGGTTCAGGCCTTGGCAATTTGAATTTCTTTTTCAGGATGACAGGGATGTCTGGTACTGACTGATCTGCCATTTTAGATTAGGTGAGGTGCTTTTCTTTTTCAGGATGAGAGGGATGTCAGGTACCAAGAGATCCGCCATTTCAGATTAGATGATTTGCTTAAGGCGCTGGATCTCTAGGGGTCTATATCAGATAACCGAAGTTTCAGAACTTCGAACACCATATGGTCGACCCCATATGATCAAAGTTCTGAAACTTCGATTATCTGATAAAAAAAAACAAAAAAAAACAAAAGTAACTGCTTTAAGCAGGGGGGAAAGCACCCCTGCACCCCCCCCCGCTACTTAAATATACCAACTCCGAGATCGCACTTTAATAGAGTATGGTGCGGAAAGGGAAGATTTCCCTTTGCTATGCTGTAGCGCAATCTCAGAGTTGGTATATTTAAGTAACGGGGCTGTGGGGTTGCAGGGGGGGGGGCTTGCCTCCCCACTTAAACCCTTTTACTTTTCTTTCTTTTTGTTTTTTTTTTAATTGTTCGACGTTCTTCAACTTCAATCACTAGTGTTCGATGTTTAGTGATTCGAAGTTGTAGAACTTCCGACAATTTAATACAGACCCAATCTCTAGGTAGGTATTAAGAGAGGAAACATGTATGTATGTTTTTTGGTACAAGTAATTGACAAATGCTACAGTTTCTATAGTCATGTTCTGCTCCAAAGCAAAAAAAAATAAAATAAAAAGACACTGGGAGTGGAGATCCAAATAAGGAATCTGCCTACCACAATTGCACTTCCCTTTCTTAGCTCACACATAACCATTTAAAACACAATAAAGCAAAAAAAAACCCCAAAAAACAAGGAAGGTAACCCCCAATGGGGCACTTATATGAGCAAGTGAGATTATGAATGAAACCAACAACTACACATAGAACAGATGAAAGAGTATGAGACCTGCATTCAAACTGGCGGCAAGATAGTCTAAGGATTTCTTGCTCATACATCTGCTTATTTACCCTTATGCCTGCAAGCACAGTCGTACATCAGACATATGGCTCTATGGAAGGTTTTGGCTTTGGTACCCCTGATGGACGTCCATGTTATTTGGTGAGATAACTCAACAGTTTGGAATACTGCAACAGTGAACTAAGGAAGGGCATTTCCTGTTACACCTAGCTAGGAGAAGAAAAGTTGCTTCAGTGATGTAATGTTTTTTTCTGTTCTCTGGCTTTTTAAGTACATCCTAGGATGAGGCCCAGAAATGTGCTCTTTGTCCAAGGGACATTTAATAACTGCCCACCCCAAATGCTCCATATCATTCTCTTGCAAACGCTAGTGTTCTCCTATGCATGCCTATGCCTGTGGTTACACCCCCTACTACTGCTGTCAGTGGCACTACAGCTACACTTTACTTTCAGGGCTTAGAAACATGCAGTTGTCTGCCAGCTTACACATTCTATCTCATACAAACTAAAATGGAATCTCTTTAACCATATCATCTATTTATTTGAGGATGGCTTTTTCATATTTAATCATGAAGGTCTGGTAGACGTTGATTATATCAGCCAGGATGGAAGAGATGTAAATATTTTTGCTAGAGCAATCCAAGACTATGCTTTCATTACTGGGGTAAGAACTGAGTTCTAGAACCAAGTCTGAACTTCCAAATTTGTTTAGAGGTACTACAGATGGGTCCACTACAAATGTGTTATGCAATTATTTGCAGGAATTCTGCACCCTATACAAATTGTCTGCTTTCTTTGGGTAGGTGTTTGAGAGTCACTTTTAAGGAATGTACTCCCAAATGCATTCTTAAAGGCTTCAAAAACTGCTGAAACTACAATTGTGCACAAAAAATCTAATTACATTTTATTGGCATATGAGATCTTACCGAGATATGGTTTAAAGTGGCAGAGAGTGCCTTGACAGTGCCAGGTTTCATAGGTTCATAGGTAATTACTAGGCTGATGGCACTAGAACCATTATGAGCCTAGCAAAATAATACTGAGGATATGACAATAGTATATCTTAATTCCCCAGATATGGGATGGGATAGTATCAGGGTAGTGGATCTTTGGGTGTTGGAGCCCTGAGTCATTTTACAGACTGCCTCTGTCCATAAGGGACATGGGCAGTACCCTGGGAGTGAATTTACGGTTCCCCATCTATTTATTGAAATTCTTTTTGAAGAGAATGAAGGACAGGCTTTGTTTTATGAAGACGGGAAGTTTATTCCATAGATGAGGTAGCCTTTGGGATATGACTCTGTCTCACCAGCAAGTTCTGTTAGAGTTTCAGATAAGGTCAGTGCCTTCCACACTTTTAGACAAGTGGCTGCACAGACAAGGGGTAAAGGTGGAGGTGTCTCGATATACATCAGTAATAAACATGCCTCTAGGCTGGTCAAACAGGATAACGTGCTGGAGTTCCTCCTCATGCAGATCACTTAAGACAAAATTAGGGTAATTCCCATGAATATAAAAGCTCTCTCATCAAACTAAACAGGCAACTAAATGTTTAATTAGGTCAAGCAAAGACGACTTTGAGGTTAAGAAAGCCTTCCAGGTGAAAGGTAACCATAAGGCCTTCTTCAGCTGCATCAGAAAACTCAAGGGCAGCCCACAGCAATGTGCTGAACTGGTGGTTAATGGTATCACATTCACTTGGTCTGGTCAACAGCAAACCTTTTAGCAGACAAATTCAGTTTCGGCTTTAGCCCCCCCCCCCCGAACCATCCCCCAAAATACCCTTAAACATAACCCCTCCAACTGTAACTAGGAAGCACATATGGCTGGGCTCACTAAAGCCAAAAATGCAGCCTCACTGCAGATAACATCCTAGGATGTCTCCTGATCAGTCTAAAATATAACTTGTCAGGAGCCCAGGAGTCATTATTTAACTACAGTTGTAAAACAAGTTTTGTGTCACATGAATGGAGGACTGTGATGGTCATCTGCCTTCATACGGCCTATTAGTCTGACTAGTCTTATTTGCAAAACCATGGAAATAATTATCATGGAAAGGACATAGGATACCTCCAGACACTGGATCATCCCAGTGTGGCTTTGTCAAAGGAAGGTCATGCTTACTGAATCTGGTGGACTTCTTTAAAAAGGTCACTAAGGCAATGGATGAGGGGAAAATGGTGCCCACTGCCTACATAGACTGACTAAAGTATTTGACATAATACCCCACTTGGGCATTGTCAACAAACTTATGGAACTAAATATCAGCTCCTTTATAACACGCTGGATAGAGACTGGTCACCAGTTGTGTTCCCCAGGGCTTGGTGCTAGACCCACTCTTCCTTGGCATCTGCTTCTCAAATGTCAAAGCCAATGCCAAAGACCTCTGGCTAACCAAGTTCATTGATGACTGCAAACTGGTAGCAGTTATTGAATCTCATCAAGACAAGAACACCCTTCAGTAAGGTCTAACAGAAGCAAATGCTTTGTGCCAAAGGCATGGTTTATGACTCAATACCAAAAATACATTATATTACCATTTGGGAAGTTGGCCACCCCAGCTAACTACGTCATCAATAAAATACTCTTAAAAGTTGATTCTCTTATCAGGGATCTGGGAACTGATGTATAAAGTAACCTAGCATTCAACCAGCATGTGTCCAAGGTAGTAAGAAAATCCTTCATTCTTGCTCGACTTACAAGCAAAGGCATGAAATCTAGGTCCATAGAGGTCATTGTACCACTGTACTTGACCCTCATCAGCCCACTCACAGATTATAATGCCCCATTTGGTATGTACCTGTCTAGACATATGCAGCAACTGGAATATCCACAAAGGTTCCTAACCTAAAGAATACAGGGAGTAAACCTAATGCCATACAATGATCCCCTCAAAGCCCTGTATCACACAGACTTCTGAAAGGGGTTCTCTGGCATACAAGGCATCTGTGGACCCTGTTTTGATGAACCTTTTGCATATCCGCAAAACAAACAGCATCAGAACTGCTATATTAAAAGAACTAAATATTTCTTGTGAAATAAAGAGGACATGTTGGAGAGAGATATATTTCTCAGAGAATTCCCATGTTTTCCATACTAAGTTATTTTTACATCTTTCAAAGGATAAATCTAACAATTTTTTCCATCCCCTGTGCCTACTAGATATCGAGTCACCACTATCACCATACACATTTATTCCCTCTCCTAGGACAAGAGCTCATTAATGGCATAGCTATCAACCAGGTAGCCATGAGTGTCTTTTTCTGCATATTGGTCTTAGTCCCTCCCCTGGCTACTGACATGCATGCTCAGAAATGTAAGGGCTTGCTACATCTTCCTCTGTGAGTGTGCAAATTCCTGCACATGCCTAGAGATAGGTAAGCCTGGGAGTTTTGAGAAAGACCCAAGCCATAGCCGAGCCAAGGGTCTGGTTTGAATCTTTAATTCCATTAAGAGCCAAGCTGGCACTCACAGCAGACAGCAGCACCCTGTTTTAACCACGCTGCTGTATTTCCTTGGGCTTCTGACTGGTTACAGCAAGAAAAACTGATGTAATGGTGTCAGCTGCCTTGCTTTATAGCACTGACGACCTGAAGTCAGTCTACAAGTGACAGCAGCTGACGTAGAAAAACATTGACTCTGGTATTCGGGCCGGCCGAGGGCTACCACAGCAGGGATAACCCACAGATGATGACTGCAACAGTGAAACACGAAGAACATCCGGACATTCCTCCAAAATTGATGAAAAGCAAAATGAAAACTGGACAGGGAGGATTACAAGAGACCTACAGGAACACTGAAGGAGCTCTGAAGGAGCTGCAGGAATTTCTGGCAAGTACTGGTTGTGTACTACATGTGACAACAATCTTCCATATTTTCCAGATGTCTTGGCTATGGGTAGGGTTGCAAGACAGAAGCCTTTTCTTCCACACAAAAGCATCCAGGCCCAGCTAGAATTTGCAAAATAATACATCAAGTCTCCCAAAAGCATGTGGGAAAATGTGTTATGGTCTGATGAGACCAAGGATGAACCTTTTTGGCCACAATTCCAAAGGGTATGTTTGTCGCAGAAACAAAACTTTGCATCACCAAAAGTACACCATCCCCATGGTGAAGCATGGTGGTGGCAGTATCATGCTTTGGGGTTGCTTTTCTTCAGCTGGAACTGGGACTTTAGTCAAGGTGGAGGGAATTAGGAATGGTTCCAAATACCAGTCACTTTTGGCCCAAAACCTTCAGGCATCTGTAAGAAAGCTGAAGATGAAGAGGAATTTCACCTTTCAATATGACAATGACCCCAAGCACACATCCAAATCAACAAAATAATGGCTTCACCAGAAGAAAATTAAAGTTTTGGAATGGTCCAGCCAGAGCCAAGACCTAAATCCAATAGAAAATCTGTGGGATGACATGAAGAGGGCTGTGTACAAGAGATGCCCTTGCAATCTGACAGATTTATAGGTTCATAGGTTGGTATTAGGCTATCGGCCCTAGGGCCTATACAAGCCTAGCCATAACAATTCCATGGATATTTCTTCTCACAATATTGACTTCTCTGGACCCCTGTCTAGCAGGGTGACTGACGTGATCCCCGGGGTGAATTTCCTATCTCCCATCCAATCTTCAAGGTTCCTTTTGAAGAGGAACTAGGAGGCGGTCTGCTTGACATGTATGGGCAGACTATTCCAAAGTATGGGAAGTTTCTGGGTCAGGAACCTATCCCTCCAGCATGTTTTGTTCATTGTGATGACAAGGTTTAGATCCCTGGAGCATGTGGCAATGAGGGATTGGGATTTCTTTAAGTGGAGCATGCCCAACAGCTCAGGGTTTGACAAGGCCTTGTATGTTAAGCAGAGATCACCTCTGAGTAGACGATATGCCACAGAGTATAGCTGGAGTTTTTTTAAACGGTCAGCATAGTGCATCTGCTTTAGGCCTGTGATTCTTTTAATGAGGTATTTCTGTGGCCTTTCCAGCTGTTGCAGATGTCTTGTGAGGTACATACCAAATGGGGCGTTGCACTCTATAATGGGTCTAATGAGGGATGAGTACAGTGGGACAATGACCTCCTTTATTTCTGGATGTAAAACCCTTAGTGATGAGGTGTGCCGCATAGAAGGATTTCCTGACTGTTGTTGCAATGTGGTTATCGAAGGTGAGACCACTGTCCACCTGTGTCCCCAAGTCTCTCATCACACTTTCTGTGTGTAGTGTACTGCCACCTATGTGGTAATTCATGGGTACATGTTTTTTCCCAAAGGGGATAACTATACATTTCTTGGCATTAAGCTTGAGCCCATGGCTCTGGCACCAATCATCTGTTTCTGTAAGGCCCTTTTGTAGAATATCCACATTATTTGGGGATTCAATAATGGCTCCCAGTTTGCAGTCATCTGCAAACTTTGTTAGCCATAGTCCCTTAGTGTTGGCCTGTACTTCAGAGAAGTAGATGCCAAACAAGAGCAGTCCCAGGACTGAACCCTGAGGTACTCCACTTGTCATTTGTCTGGAGCTGGATTTGAAGTCGGCTACTTTTACAGTCTGAGTTCTGTCAGTAAGCCAGTTGGCAACCCATCGAGTGACATAGGGATTTATGCCCAGCTTAGTAAGTTTATCTATGATTCCAGAGTGGGGGATGGTGTCGAAGACCTTGGCAAGGTCCAGATAGGCTGTGTGGACCGCCTTACCTTTGTCCACAGCTCTGGAGACTGATTTGAAGAAGTCAATCAGGTTCAGGAGACAAGATCGGCCCTTCGCGAACCCAAACTGGGTGGGGTCCTGTGTTTGAAGGTTGCCATTGTCTTTGTTCCATGATAATGCATTCCATGCCCTTGCAGATCAGGCTCATCAGACTGACGGGATGGCAGTTCCCATGATCCATGGTGGATTCCCCCCCTTGTAGAGTGGGATAACTGTAGCTGTGCGCCACTCCGTGGGCACAAAGCCTGAGGTGAGGCTATGATTAAACATGACGCTTAGGTGAGGTGCCAGTTCATTTTGTAGTTCATGTAGTACACAGCCCGGGATGTCATCTGGTCCCATGGATGCTGTATTCTTAGCTTTGGAGAGTGCAGTTTCTACCTGTGTGGCCGTGATTACTGGAATCTGGCAATCTTTTGGTATTGAGATGGGCCCTTTAGGGGGTGAGGGGGGGTGAAGTTGGCACTAACTCAATCTGCAAGGATATTGGCAATATCCTTGGGATCAGCACATTTAATGCCATTCTGTTGTAGCTCAGAGCAGATCTGAGCATTACTATTTAGATTCTTGACATAACTATAGAATGCCTTGTGGTTGTCTTTTTAATCTCTGGCAATTTTATTTTCGTAACTAGCTTTGGAGAATTTTATGAGGGATCTCACCTTCTTACTGAGGCTGGTAAGGAAGTTTTTTGCATCCTGGGGTTTTCTTCTTTTCTGCAACAGTTTTTCTTCCTTCTGTTGTATAGTTTGTTTATGGCAGGGGGACCACCAGATTGGCTTCCTTTTCTTGGAGGAGAGCTTCTTGGTTCTATTTGGGATGGCACAATTCATGCACGAGTGGATATGCTCGTACAGTGCCTTAGTGTAGAATTCAGCAGTCGAACTTTCAGCTCCCGTCTGCATGGGCGTCATGAAGTTTGTCACTTCTGACTTGAGTATCATGACGTTGGCTTTGGAGAAGTTTTTTACGGAGGTTTCCTTAATGGGTGGTGGGTTTGGGATGTGGATGTCAAAGGTGATTAGCTTATGGTCAGACCTGAACAATGAGGGGATGACCACTGGTGTGGAGCCCCTGGTGGAACAATGGATTAGTTGATCCAGGGCGTTGGAATTTATGAATTCCAAGAACCGTTGGAAAAAGGTGTTGGTACTCGAGTAGTTTTCCCAGTTAATGGCAGGGTAGTTGAAATCACCCAGTACTAGGGTGTTTGGCTGTATCTTAATATTTTCCAGTATGTTTAGAAAGGTGTAGTGAGAATCTTGGGGCATGGTGGGGGATCTGTAGCAAGCTACAATTTGGATTGCAGTCTTACCTAGTGTTAGTTATACCTGGAGAATTTCAGATGCATTGTGTTGGGCAACTAGCCTGTAGGTGTGAATATCCTTGGTGAATATGGACATTACTCCACCTTTATTGTTTCGGTCTTGGTTTGTTGGCCGAAAAGTGTGGAAAGAGTTGTAGCCTGGTATTGCAGGGGTGCTCTCGGAAGCCTTTAACCAGGTCTCAGTTACTGCACAGATATTGACGTTTTCCATTTTTAGGAGTGCCTCGAGAGAGTGCATTTTGAGGTTTAGAATTCTAGCATTGAGTAGCATTATCTTCAGATTTTGCATGCCTGTATCTGTTACGGTGGTGGTTTTGTCCTTTGAACCTTGCCTAAAAAAGGCACTATAGGGGTAGCAAGAGCTTTAGCCAGTAACCTGAATCCCAGGGGCGACAGGTGCAGACCATCTCTGGCAAAGCATTGTGGTTGTCGCTCATATCGTCACAGGCAGACAGATACTGGCTCCCCTTTGAATGACACCAGATGCTTAGCCAATTGTTGAAGTCATTCATTTTGTCCTTATACTGTGGTATCATTCTGAGTAAAGGCAGGATGCTACTCAGGGCTAGGATCATACCTGCCTGGGCCACATGATCCTTGAGTTCTTCCATGTCTCTTTTCATGTAGTCCAGGGAGGTACGTCTCAAGTCATTCACTCCAACATGGACAATGACAGAGTCATATTTGAACTTGTTGTGGAGTGACTTGAGTGCATGCGTTTGGAGTGCTTTTGCAAGGAAGAGTGGGCAAATATTGCCAAAGTCAAGATGTGCCATGCTGATAGACTCCTTCCCAAGAAGACTGAATGCTGTAATTAAATCAAAAGGTGTTTCGACAAAGTATTAGTTTAAGGGTGTGCACACACAACAAAGTATTAGTTTAT